>NC_133486.1:9498550-9635578 GCF_025370935.1 Choristoneura fumiferana
TTATTTAACCAATCACGAGCGCGACGCAAACGTCAAACGGACCTCACGATACTAACGCCATCTAGCGATATTTCGCCTGTCGAAAAATCCTCATTGCTTGTGGTTTAAAAGCTTTATAACTTCATCATCGTTATCTCAGCCTATATACGTCCCACTGCTGGGCACAGGCTCTAAATGAGAGGCAAAGAGTATAAGTACCTATGTAGAAAATGAGAGGGCTTGGGCCCACGCAGGCCCAGTGCGGATTGGGAAATTCACACACACCATTGAATTGCTTCTCAGGTTTGTACAGGTTTCCTCATGATGTTTTTCCTCACCGTATAGCTTGTGGTAAATTTCAAATGTAATTTCGTACATAAATTTCGAAAAACTCTGAGGTACGAGCCGGGGTTTGAACCCACGATCATCTGCTTGAGAGGTGATAGGTCAAACCACCGCCACCACGGCTAATTACTTAGGGATCTTTCAACCACTCTTATTTTTGTGGTCACATTTTATTATGATTGGGCTGTAGAATTTGATGACATTTTCGATTACTGTTTAGGACGATACTTTTACTAGATGTAACTACTGAAAACCATAACAGAATTTTCTACCATGCCAACAAAAATGTGCCCACGTTAAACTAAACGGAATAAACGCTCGAACAATGATCCTCTTAAACTTCGCCACAGAAACAAAACAAAACATGACAATTATTTATAAGACAGATTAATAAAACAAAAAATATAATTTTCATTTAAATTGCTGCTAGAAGTCTGAAGCTAATCTGCATAACACTGTCTCGAGTTGTAAAAACTTTGCCAACCCATGAACAATTCCACAAAGTTTTAACTTGGAGGTTTGGACACGTCAAACCGAGCGACAGATTTCAATTTAACTTCGCGGGTATTGAGGTCAAGTTCACGAATCTAGTTATTTTAATTGGATTCCAGGCTTACTGCCTTCCATTCCAGGGATAAACTATCAGCGATTTCAATCGTTACACACAGCCTTTTTGTGTCTATTTAATTTTGAAAATGTTTGCTTTTGCGTCGTTTTTGTTCTAAAGATTGTTTTACCAACATCTTAAACAGCTATTCTAAAGTAAGTTAGCCAAAATGTGTGAATTTTTAAGGTTTTTGTTTACTTTCTATTTCGAAGATTTCCGGACAGTAAGCCGTACGATTCAACACTTGTCCTCCAATCCGAAATATTTATGTTTCTAAAAAAACTTAGATTTTGTTGAACACAAAATTTGCATATCTGACTACACTTATTTTTAGCTGTTTCTTGATAAAACCAGTATTAAAGAACACCAACATAACATGCGATGAATTCATCAAATTTTTGCGGTTAAAACCAGTCTCAGATGGCGAGTTTTGTCACCAAATAAATAGATTTGTTGTTGTTTTCCCCTGTCAACAGGTCCTGTTTGTTCCTACACATACAGTCAACTACAAAGAGACTGATATGGTCAGAGTTGAAAGAAATATTTATTTGCAACTTTATTCACTGACGTCAAGGTTGTGCATAGATTTTTTTATTTGATTTTGGTTGACTGTACATATAACAGCGCAGCCAATACGAGACTGGCAGCGTTATAGGAATTCCCTTCATTTCACGGTACAGATGTGAATCAGACAGCGTAGGTATAAACAAATGCGATGCAAAAATCGCTCGCCGCACGGTTGATCTAGATTTGTCATTGTCAGGCCATAAGAATTATTTTACTTGGAAATTTCTCTATCTTGAGATACTGTTACCCCTTAAGATCTCTACATATTACATCGCGTGCATCGTATCATGCCATGACCGTAATAGGAACGTGTCAGACGGAGTGTCAAACGAAATGCCAAACGCATACATGACACGCGACGGTGATGGTATCCAATCATTTGGCAACAAACGTTTCAGCAATATTCATTTAACAAACAACGTTTCACAAATTTTTCTTTTACAAATTAATCGTTTTTTAAAACCACATTCTACAAATTTATCATTTCACAAACTCTTTATTTTACAAACCATCATATAACAAATCACTTGGCAAACTATTCATTTATTATTTTCGTCATTTGGCAAATCACGTTTGTCAAAAAAACATTTAATGAAATGCATTATTTGGCAAACATTTTATTAAAATTAATTAGAGGTGCCTTTAGCTCTGGTTAACTTGGTTAAGAAATAGGTTCTGCTAGTACAGTAGGTTAGGTTAGGTTAGGGTAGATAGAACTGCGACCCATCGAAAAGCTAACTAATGTTAGCGTAGTTGCTTAGGTTAGGTTACAAGTGCGACCTTAGGGAATGCGAAACGAGAACAAGCCACGAGAACCAAATCCTATCAATTTAAACATGTTATATATATAAATGTCAAATAATTATTTATAAATTGATGTTTTGTAAAATAACAAGTTTGAAAAATGAGTTGTTTGGGTAATGTATATTTTTTAAATGATGATTTATCATATGATGTGTTTGTAAAATGACAAGTTTGTTAAAAGTATATTTATCAAATTATCATTTGGTAACGAAACGTGCCAGTGGGCATAGTCGCATACTTTTCAATAGAAAGAATATATTTTTGCCTGTTATTTTAAACAAACCATTTTTTGGAATATAATATTAGCCAAAAGAAAATATTTGCTTAATAAACGTTTGTCATAATAAAACTTGACAATGTAAAATTATGCCAAATCATAATTTGACCAAATAAATAAAATGCGAAATGTTAATATGCTAAAGATTCGTTTGGGAAATGAAACTACTGCGTTAAGTTTTTTGGGAAGTGAAATTTGGCGAAACATATTTTGCCCAAACGGCAGTATACCCTACATTCAGTGTCGAGTTCACTTAATGAAGCTACAAACCACCAAACACCCACGTGCGGCCTGTTCCACTCCCACACTAATTTAAATTAGGGACCCAATGAATCAACACCTGAAGTTAAAATCACAGTATGTTCCACAGACACTCGACGAATTCGCTCTCCCCTGGAATCTATTCCCAATTTCGTTTCATACCGTCTTTCTCATTCCCACATAAATACTATACAAAGTTCGAAAGCATAAGACTAGCTCTCGTAGACACGTAACATTTTGTCAAATTCGGAACATTTGCTTTCCGATTTTTGAATTGTTTTTGCGATTATCAGTTTTTTTTTTCACGCTAGAAAAAAAAAACATAAGTCTAGCTGCAGCTGGGAATCAAACCTAATTCAACATTATTCCGTTATAATTAATTTGTAATTCATTTAATAATCGGGCTAGTGTGTTATTTAATTATTTTATTTTTAATTTTTTATGATGAAACACACACAACTGAGCCATGAGGAATAATGTTATTTTTTACCGCGTGTTCTACTTATATATAAAATAATAATAAAATATCTTTACAATTTGTTCTATGTAACTGAGAATCACAAGTCTTTAAAATGTATGCCACATTTAGGGGCTGTTTCACCACCCATTGATTAATTTTATTTGACGGATAAATATGATGCCGTTTCCGTCTATTCGAACAAAATAAACAGAGACGGCATCACATTTTTATCCGTCAAATAAATTTAATCAATGGATGGTGATACAGGGGGTTAAAGTCATTTAAAAATCCAGTCCATGAAAAAGGCGGTCATTCTCTGTTTATGTTTTTAAAAAGTTTGACTACACTCGTGACGTCAACACAGTTTATTTCTTGGACAAGTCGGTAACTCTCGAAGCACTTCAGAAGTTTTGCTTATGGGAGTCTTTTGTTTTTGGCAAATGTACAAGCATAGTTAACTCTGGTGCTAAATCTCTACCAACATTAACCTTATAGCTTAATCGATATTTATTTAATCAGTAAGTATATGTATAATGTCCATATATAAGTATATACAGGGTGAAAAAAATATATGGGCCCTGGAGGGCAACTACCTAAAATCGTTTAGTTAGCTAATTGTACTGAAAAGAAACATTCCTTTATTTAAAAAAAAAACTGCATTCAAAGATCGAACTAAAAAATTCGAACCAACTAAAAATGAACACTCGCTATTTTATTATACGAATCTATATGATTATTGTTTAGGATAAAATCTGTCTAAACATTTGGCCTTACACTCATCTATTGTACGAGATACCATGAAATGATATTTACAAAACGTGTTATAGTACTGAACAGGACTTAAGGGTTGCAGTAGAAAATGTTACCTATTAGGAGCATACACCACAACACTTTGCAGAGTGCTACGCGAAATGAATTTCAACGAAGACTAAATTTGTGTATCCAGAAAGAATTTTCGAATTGTCGATTTCGAACAACTGATCAGTTAAATGTTAAAACTTTTTCTCTTTTCAATATCCGTCTAAGTAAAAAAATGTTTCATGTTTACGTGTTCTTTAATAAAATTAAAATACAATTAATGTTAGTTTTCACTTTTTTTTCGCACACCAGATGTTTATTAGACAAATTGTATCCTGAACAATAATCCTATCGATTTATATAATAAAATAGCGAGTGTTTATTTTTTAATTTTTAGTTGGTTCGATTCCCGGGTGATACAAGCGAAGTTTAGTAGATCTTTGAATGCAGTTTTGTTTTATTTTAAAAATAAAGGAATGTTTCCTTTCAGTATAATCAGCTACTAACTAAAGGATTTAAGGTAGTTGCCCTCTAGGGCTCATAGATTTAGATAATCCGCAAAATTTTAAAAATTTAAAGAAGCTTTTGCCCGCGACTCCGTTGATAGTTCAGTGGTTCAGTGGTTCCCATGAGCTTAAAGTAAAGGAAAATATCTTGAATTCCCAATCCACACTGAGCCCGTGTGGGAGCTAGCCGTAATTCGTACGACTTGGGTTGCCAAATCCTCTCATTCCAAGAGGTGACCTATACCCTGTAGTGGGCCGCAGTCACATATAGGCCGAAATGATGAGGTCATAAATGAATTATTGATTTGTGACTATAAATTGAAGAATAAAATTGTATCGATTCCGGAAACACAAAAATAAACACCCTGTCTGCCTTGAATAAAACTTCTGTCAAAAAAAACTTGAACTGAAAAAATATTAATGACAGTTAAAAAATACAGCCCAGAGTATTTCCATGTAAAAGTTAAGTTAACATTAATTCTACAAGATTGTAGTGGCTCCTAATCCCGAACAGATACACGTGAAGCAAAGTTACCTAACTAATTATAGGACATGATTAGCTACCGATACAACTAAAACCTTTATCGAGGTGATCTCCTCTGAATAATCTGTTGAGGTGGTGCGCTTAATTACAGTAGCTAATTGGGAAACTGATTGATTAACCGTGTTATTAAACCCTAACGAGGCTTACTCGACGCTTCGTGCGGGTCTTGAGTAAGTTTCTTACATTTGGAAAAGAGACCTCGTCTGACCAAGCTTTTCTTTTTCTTTCTCGGCGGAGGACATGACACTTTGAAAGATGTAAAGAAAAAAAGTTAGGCACTTATATGGTAGACTTAATTGACCAAGAGATGTACTGTTCAATAAGGTCTCTGCATTGCCATATGCAGCGAAAGTATCTTAAATATTATGGATAGAAAAAAATATTTCAAGAACACGTAATTTTGATTTTAAAATCAAAAGATTTTTAATAATAAGTTTTTTTTAATAAGTTTTTAGAAGCATGGCAAAAGAAAGAAAAGGCTAAGTGTAAATTTTGTGATATCATAAAAGTAAAATTTTGTGGTGTTCTTTTTTATTTTAGATGCTATGTTATTCAGGAAATCTTTGCCCAGTTGTGGGACATTACCTAAAAAAAACTGTAAAAGCTTAAGAGATGTGTAGTCCTAAATTTACAAATAAATAAAACACAAAGCAAGTATATATCTTCTTCCTTCGAATGATATAAAACAATATCGTGCAAGCACTATCCAATTTGTTTAAGTGTTTCCATTTTCCAACGAACACTGTTAACATTGTTTACCCTTGGACTAGTTGAGTTCTAGGTAATCAGTCTGAATGGTTTTATTTCGATACCAATAAAATGTTAATCGAAATAAATTTATAAAAAATATTTTTTTTTTTCATTTCTGTCCAAAGTTGAGAACTGGAACACTGGAAGTGGTGAAATTGGTAAGCAAATAGCTCATACGTTGGAATAACACGGGGAATATCTAAAAGGAGATTTCTTAGTAAATATCCCAATTTTACCATGAAATCAAGTAAGTAATATAGTATAATAAGTAATACAAAAATTTCGTCCACTGGTCTTAGAAACGTGAAATTTTGGCAGGATATTGAAGACGTCGATGTCATTTTTGATATTTCCCATGGGTATTTTTGCAAATCCGGGAATTTCAATTTAAATGCAGATCTTATGATAGACGCGTCCGAAACCAGCGGTATTAGCTAGTATTGTATAATTTTGAGTAGGTGCAAAAGTAAATAATGAAATGATAACATTTTCGAATAATTGAATTGCAAAGCATTTGCAAAGATAATACCATATTCAAAACAGGCTTCGCTCGCTGAGTATCTACAGAAATAAATCTAAAGTCAGCTTTATTCAATAAATTGTACATCAAAGATAATATATATTACATATTTAAGCAATATACCTATTATATGGAGAATTAGCTTTTGCCCGCCACTCATTTTAAGAAGTATTTATTTATCGCTATCCCGCGGGAACTTGGCCACTTTTCGGGATGAAAACCATCCTATGTTTGTCCCAGCGTCTCCAACGGAAGGGTCCACGGAAAGAACATGTCTAGTCACCTAAGCAACTTTTTGAGTTAATATAGCGGTTTGAAAGTTAGTCATCACGAACAATTACTATGGTTGGTTACGTACCATTTCTTTAAAAGATAAAAATATATATTTTAAGTATAATTAGATAGTTTCCTGGGTATAACATAGTATTATATTTAGTCCGTCAGTTAGATTATAAGAGAATATAGGACAAAAAGCCGTCGTGGCCAAGTGGTTTGACCTATCGCCTCTCAAGTAGATGTTCGTAGGTTCAAACCCCGGCCCGCACCTCTTAGTTTTTCGAAATTCATGTTCGAAATTACATTTGAAATATACCACGAGATTTACGCTGAAGGAAAACATCGTGAGGAGACCTGCTCACATCTGTGAAGTCATTCAACGGAATGTGTGAAGTTCCCAATCCGCACTACTGCCCAAGCCCTCTCAATCTGAGAGGAGGCCTGTGCCCAGCAGTGGGACGTAAATAGGCTGGGGTGATGATGATGATAGTAGGAGACATATTTTTTCTTTTGTCAATCAAACAAAAAAATGACATAGATGAAGCGCTTCAAAGATCGGCAGTGGGTCCCCGTGCTAAAAAGTGTCGCACGACGTGACGTCACGCGTACATCTTTGGAGAAATCTTTTTTTTTTATTTGACTGGATGGCAAACGAGCAAGTGAGTCTCCTGATGGTAAGAGATCACCACCGCCCATAGACACCTGCAACACCAGGGGGATCGCAGATGCGTTGCCAACCTAGAGGCCTAAGATGGGCTACCTCGAGTGCCAGTAATTTCACCGGCTGTCTTACTCTCCACGCCGAAACACAACAGTGCAAGCACTGCTGCTTCACGGCAGGATTAGCGAGCAAGATGGTGCTAGCAATCCGGGCAGACCTTGCACGAGGTCCTACCACCTGCAATTCTCTCATTGCAGGTGCAATGTCTTTGCAGATCTGTATATTGTTGTCTCTCTGTCACTAAACTGGAATGAAGTGAGTGGAATAAAGTGGAAACACACAATACCACATTCCACGCTCTCGGTAATATATCTATACAGGGCTCATGCACCTTCGGCCTCACAAAACACAGAGACGGTGAAGTGACAAATCTTGTACCGGAACTTGATCTCGGATATTCCGCATTAAGCGCCTCTTGAACGTCAAAGCGATTGCGGCTTACAAATTGCCACATAAATTAGATCATAGAGTATAATATTGTGTACAGATTGCACAAGCAAACAGTTTAGTTCTGTCGCAGGACGTGAGGTGTAAATATTGGCTTCAGTCGATTAAATTGGTACAGTCGAGTGCAAAAATATGGACTTATCTAACCCTTCAAAAATATGTACCACAGAGTCTTATTCCGACGTAATAAGGCCGTGGTAACATATTTTTGAGCGGTTCGAATAGATACATATTTTTGCACTTGACTGTACCTACGCTAAAGTCTGGTCGCGGAGGACGAAGAATTTCGTACAATGACCTTTCACTGTGTGTCTCTGTTGCTCGCGCGTAAATATTTGCCGTCGCGCTCGCACAGATGAATTTATACGAATGCGACGTCAAATATTCACGCGCGAGTGACAGAGACAAGTAGTGGAGGTCATTGCGCGAAATTCTTCGTGTTCCGCGACCGTACTTAAAACAAATTATACATGAGTAGGTATAAAAAATCTCTATGTATTTAAAGCCATAAATAAAAACTTATTTATTTATTTATTTATTCATTATCATGTCAGCCGAAAGACGCCCACTGCTGGACATAGGCCTCCCCCAAGGCTCTCCACTCAGACCGGTCTTGTGCTTTTCGCATCCACCGCGATCCCGCGATTTATTTATTAAGTACACTTAATTAACAAGTTTAGATAGACTGTGACCTCACAAAGAAACGAGCTGGTACCAACAAAGTAGGTTAGGTTAGGTTATAACTGCGACCCAGCACACAGACCTTAGGCTGCGGCTCCACTGAGGCGAAGACAAGCGGAGCGGAGAGGAGACGTGTAGGGATCGACCAATCATATCAAAGTAAAATATCTTTATTCGTCTCCGAGACCGTGGATTTATAACTTTAATATGATTGGTCGATCCTAAGCGGACGGACATATCCCTATATTAAATCTCGTCTCCGAGACGTGGATTTTAACTAATATGATTGGTCGATCCTATACACGTTTCCTCTCCGCCTCAGAGGAGCTGCAGCCCTACACCCTCCACACCACACAAGGCGTTAAGCCAACAAGATATGAGTTTCGTACAAACGAGGTTATGTGAGATGAGTGACAAATGATGATGTGACAAAATCATGACAAATTAACCGCCAGTAACAAATAACATGCCTTTTATTCCTGTATAACGTGTAACTTAAACGTTTTATCCTCGTATGTCGCCTCGCTTTGCGCACTAAAAGATTCTATTTGTCACGTCTTTTGATTCAATGACTTCGATTTATGGCTTGCACAACGCTGGATGACGTTAGTGTATTGCATACAAAGCGTTGGACTAATGCTTGGTATTTTAACATCTTTTATTTTATTTGTTGCTAATGGTATAAGTAAGAGAGGCAGGCCGAAGAAAAGATGGCGAGATGACTTAGAAAGACGCATATCAAATAGAGTGGCAGGAGCATGCTTTCTATAGGGACGAGTGGCGGAAAGAAGGGGAGGCCTTTGCCGAGCAGTGGGACACTTTAACAGGCTAAAAAAATCCTCTTATAATAGTTCTGTGGGCATACCAACCGCATCACTACATTTACAATCAGCCACTGCCGCCACGCTGCTACACAAAAACAAACGTCTGTCTCCTCTACAGCGTTGCGGCTTGCCGTAACATTATGCTGAGTGGGGCCCACTTTATACTATTCGATGTTATTTTTTTATGATATTATTTGCTGATGATAGCACAACTATTATAAAATGTCAGAATCCAGCTCGACATAAATAATGCAATCTCTGACATAGTAATGTGGCCTAGTTTTCAATTATTATTATAATTGAAAACTAAATTTGACAAAAACCAATATAATGCATTTTTATCAACGCATTCAATTTTTTTTTAAAAAAAACCGTGGTGGCCTAGTGGTTTGACCTATCGCCTCTCAAACAGAGGGTCGTGGGTTCAAACCCCGGCTCGCACCTCTGAGTTTTTCCAAATTCATGTGCGGAATTACATTTGAAATTTACCACGAGCTTTGCGGTGAAGGAAAACATCGTGAGGAAACCTGCACAAACCTGCGAAGCAATTCAATGGTGCGTGTGAAGTTCCCAATCCGCACTGGGCCCGCGTGGGAACTATAGCCCAAGCCCTCTTGTTCTGAGAGGAGGCCTGTGCCCAGCAGTGGGACGTATATAGGCTGGGATGATGATTCAATTTTTTGATATTAATATCAATTACCAAGGAAATAGTAAAGCAACAGTAGGAGTTACAAAGATTTTAGGATTATTAATTGACAATCAAATGACCTGGAAACATCAAATAAATGCAATATGTAAAAAACTAATTAAAACAGCTTTTACTCTAAATAAACTATCAAAAACAGTTAATAAAGATGCTGTACGCATTGCATATTATGGGCGCGCTGCATCTATACTGAGATACGGCGTCATATTTTGGGGTAATTCAGTTGATAGGGCAAAAAAAAAGCAAGTATTCAAAGCCCAAAAAAGGTGCATTAGAGCCATGTGTAACTTGAAAATGACTGACAGCTGTAAACCGCACTTCAAATCACTGAAAATTCTTACTCTACCATGCTTATGTATATTTGAAGTAGCAGTACTTGTTAAATGCAATCCTAATTTAGTTACAAAGTTTCAGACACACGTAGGCTCCCTACTCGATCACAATACCAAAATATGTTGCGCAATACAGCATGTAACACAGCATTGATGAGGAAAAGTATATTAGGAATGGCACCAAAATATTTAATAAAATTCCAGATAGTATAAACAATCTTAATACCAACCAATTCAAAAAGAAATTGACATGTTTACTAATTGAAAAATGTTCCTACTATAATATTGATGAATATCTTAACTACACGAATTTATAATTTTAAGCATCTTAATGACATTAATTTTTAGTTTTATATGATTTAATATATGCGCTTACTTAAGTTATTTTTAAAATTTTGTTTTTATTGCTGCTGTGAACTTGTTGAAGGAAACAGATATATTTGTACGCCTACTGGCAAAACATAGAGATTCCTGAATGTTATACTTTTAAGATCGATTATGTACACCTATGTTCCACAAATAAACGTATTCTATTCTATTCTAGTTACTCGTATTTATTGGTATTGACGACCAGATGGCCTAGTGGTTAGAGAACCTGACTACGAAGCTTGAGGTCCCAGGTTCGATTCCCGTGTCGAATGTTTGTTCTCGGGTCTTGGGTGTTTAATATGTATATAAGTATGTGTCTATTTATATAATTATATTTATTCGTTGCTTAGTACCCATAACACAAGCTTTGCTAAGCTTACTTTGGGACTAGGTCAATTGGTGTGAATTGTCCCGAGATTTTTTTTTTATTCATTCCATCTAATGTATTTTTACGTGTATCAAATATGTGTAAGTAAATGTTTCACTCTCTCTCTTTCTCTCTTTAGGCGGTCGGCAAGTTTGACCGACGAAGCTGAATGTAAACACGCACTGTCGCTTGCGTTGCCGGACAAAAAACCGCTGGCAACGCTAATGGCAATGGGAGCGGCATGAGAAGTATCGTGCTTGCATAATATTCCTGCCCTATTCTCTGCCCGTTGCCCACTTTCCTGCTCACTGCGGCCGAAAGTAAATGCGGCATGTGAAAATGCGACACGGTGGCTTTGCTACAAATGAATCAAATAAATATACAGTAGTAGGCTTAATAATCGTAATGAATAGTCATACCTACCTTAAACAATGTCATTATAACTAAGAGTAGCATCAGACATCTGAGGCACTTTTGTCTAGCCAGGTACATCAGCTTCAAACGATTAGACATAGACAAGCCTTTATCAACCCCTCCTTTCAATGTCACAAAACAAATGTTTCTCACAGAAACCCCAGAGCACCTAAATCACAATGGTTCCGTTACCTATCCAATATTGTGTTTCGTAGAATAATACCAACACGACATTTGAATAACAAGAGACCTGGGCCAGTCGAATGTTAAATAATAGGTATAAAAGTGGATGCCGTTTCTGCTTATTGGTTTCTTCATATTTTGAATTTCCTTTCAGAGGTTTTCCTTAATAGGTTTGGTCCTTCAGGCTTTTGTTTACGCCAACAATTGTTGAGGAAAGATATGTCTACTAAGGAAATTTCGATTGCTCATTTTTTTTGCTTAGTCAGCTAAATCATTCAAATATGTAGATATTTTCGTTTTCATTGGTGCAACCGGGCCAGCATCTATAGGTATACCCTACAGCTGGTTACAGACTTTCTCTAAGAATGTGAGGACTTGGATTGTATGATGGTTTGTAGGATGGTAATGGCTTGGATTGTATGGTTATCTAAAATATTAGTGTTATTAGTTATAAAAAAAGTAGTGTCCATTTATAATTTGGGTTAACGGAAAAAAATCATTGTTGGTGCCCTGGTGCCATTACTCTAAATTATGTATGTATGTTTTTTTGTATAATTTCAAATTTCAATTCTAAATGACATATTTGTATTTTGGTACATTTATAAGCTTGGCAAAAACCTTGCATTAAAACAATAATATCAACAACAGTAATAATAATAAATTTAAAACATAGAAGTTTAAGAAATACTTCGTTCCAGCTTCAACGAAATGCGGCCAGAATATTAAACGTGCACAGTAAAGTTACGCAATGTCATAAAATGTTAAAATTAAAGAAAATAGTTTGAAATAACGACTTTAAAATTCCAGTCACTGAAGATTTTAATTATTCCAAAGACTTTTAGACCCGGAGATGGTGACACAAAATATTAGATCATTTGTACCAGTATGGCGGTTCTTCAGGGGTCTAATTACGGAATGACAAAAAAGAAAATGACGGTCATCATAGCGCTGGTACCGGCGGCCCAATCGCGTGGGCGTTAATCGAACGTGTCGGATAAATAACGAAAATCGAACGATTTGTTCCACAAAAATGCTTGTATTTTCCGATAGTTGATAAAAAAAGATGTAGGCGGTGCTCGTAGCGTAATGCCATACTTCTCCGGTGTCCGCCATACCGACGCGAATATTAAAAAAAATTTTATGAGTAATGAATTCGGTAACGTCGAAATAAAACGTAGCGATTTATATTCCAGGTAGTTTATTAGAACATACAATTGTCTCCAAAAAGACAGAAAGATAAGAGCTTGCGACAGCTAACACACACACGGGCGCACGCATAAAACGTAGTTTGTATCTATATTTTGTTTTAAAGTTGGGGAGTATTACTCTGATAGTAATCATTACAAATTAAGATTTTTTATTATTTAAGAGTTTTTAGCTCTTAAATTTAATAGCGTTTTTGAATGTTCTATAACATTGTTATTGTTAATTTTGAATTTTAATGGCAATAATTTACTTCTATTTTAATTTCGCGTTTCTTGATGCATCAATTGTAATTGTCATATGTCAATGTCAAATTATTCTTATCTTTTTATTACATTAGGTTTTGACCATATAATGATGGGATGGTACAGCCAATTTATATTTTAGTAACGTAGCTAAAATAGTCCATTTATTTACTTTAATTGGTTTCTGTGTGCTCCGAATAGCGAACTTGAACAGTCTAAGCAATGCTTCTTCGACCCGATATATAGCTGACATAGCGGCAACATGGGTTATTGTTCACTTAATTATGAGACTGTTGCCATTATAAAGAATTATACTTCTGGGTTTTTTAAAGACTATGCATATTAATTATACGGGTAATTAAATATAATATTAGTATTTCATTTATGGGTAGGTAAATCACATAAAGTTGGCGTATCGAGGGTAGAGACGTCGGAAGGACGTCATGTGAGCGACAGCAATAGACCCTTAGACCCCCCCCCTCCTTAGAGTCCCTTTACACCAGGACCTTTCGGGTACGGAGCCCTAAAAAGTATAGGTGAGAGTTTACAGAGGTGCTAAGCATTTGGTAATTGCTAAACCGCAATGACACTTACCTTTGTGTTGTTTTTTTTTGTATCTAATAATATTGTTGTCTTGTGTTGTGAATAAATGTATTTTCTTTCTTTCTTTCTTTTGAAACTTTGTCACCTGACCTTTGCCAAAGTATTAGTCTAACTTAATTACGATAAAGTGTGTATTATGTCAGCGTCTTGGAAGCACGCACCAACTTATTGGGATCCGATTAATTGACTAGGGCGCGATATTTGATTAATAAATTAAATAGACAGCGTCGTGGGGATTACCACTATTTATGTAGGTGATAGTATTACGATAAAGTCAAGGCAACGAAGAAAATGTTAATGTCTTTATAATGTCTATCCAGTGAAAACATTTTAAATTTACCACGCAATTCAATGGCGTGTGTAAAGTTCTCAATTTGGGATGAGTCCATCTGGCAACTATGACAGGCGTCCTTCTGAAAATATTCATGTGCTCAGCTGTGGGATATGTATAGATAGGAAACAATGATGCTGAACTAATTTCGCTTATTTATTTAAATTTGGAACACAATCATGTTAGAGACATAGTAAAAAAAACATAATTTATAAATAGTAGTGCTTCAAAAGTAAATTTTGAAAGTAGGTTATATTTACATTTTACTGAGATTAGACCGGAACTATGATAACTAAAAATGTTTACCTATGCGAAAAAAAGTTTTAAAATAATAAAGTTACTTAAAAAACAAGTGTTATCTATTCATTGTTCATCAGTATAAAATAATTTATTAAGAAATATTAACAAGTTTGAGGCTTAATTTTTTTCTTCTATAAAGAACCACCCTTAGTTATGTTCCCGATCAAATCAATGTTTTTCTTATTACTAAGTTTCCTTCGCCATCAGTAACTTTTTATTTCTTACAAAATGACGGAATGGCTTTGACATTAACTTTCAATTGCCCTACGGTCACCGACCCCGGTACAACTTTTCGCAAGGCCTAAAGGCAATCAGTGAGAGGAAAAAACTTTATAGCACGTCTCATTTATATCTATTTGTATCCCTTAGACTTTGGGTTGGTTACAAAAAGATTTAAAAGTTGCTCGGAAAGGCACTCGTAAACCTAATAATCCGCAGCAAATCCTTGGGTTTGCTACCCCTGTCAACGGGTGACCCACATCTTTATAATTGGAATTTCAAATAAATAAGTTACTGTACTTACTCAATTAAATAGCTTATCGGAAACTAGGTCTTTGCACGCGGGCTCGTCCACGTAGACTACGTAGGTTAGTAGATGAAAATTGTCTCCTCCCTGTGTCTCAGGAACTACACTTCATGACTTATTTCACTTCTTTTGGGGTAAATTTTTAGAAAAAAGGAACGCAATAGCCATTACCGTAATATTGAGAACTGTAGCTTCCGTTTAAATTTACCGTACTTACAAAATTTCATATTTTTTACGCTCTTAGTTACTAATTTTCAATAAATCCCATGAAGCCATTAACTTTTATTTACAATGATTAAGATCAGCCAAAATTTTGACAGCTCTAAGTTAAGTGGTATCACACACTTCATCTCTTACTTTAGTTTTTCGGGGATGAATTTTCAAAAATTTGGGTTGTTTTGAATTTTGATAGTGCTACGACGATATTTTTATTCTTTTATAAATTTATTCTAGGTACATTAACATTAAACTCACACGTAAAATCCAACAAAACTTTTGAAAAGTAGAGGCCCAGACTTGAACCCACGATTTTTCTGCTTGAGAGACGATTGGCCACAATGTACATAAGGCTACCGCGTAGACTTTGAATTAAAGATACAGATAGAATCATATTTCAATCAATTTTCAGATAGAATCAGATTTTCTATTTTTGGGTTGATTTGCCACAAGGGTCAAAGACTAGGTCCTTGAACTGCTATTGTTTAATTGTTTTTAGTTTTCTAATTTTATATGATACTTCAAGCTTTTCCATTGAGTGAAAGCCATACTTAATATTATAAATGCGAAAGTGTGTTTGTATGTTTGTCCGTCTTTCACGTCGAAACTGAGCGACGGATCGACGTTTTTATATAGAGATATATAACAGCGCGCGAGAACCGAATTCTACACGGACGAAGCCGCGGGAAAAAGCTAGTAAAGTATAAATTTATAAAACTCGTGACCGTACCGTTCCCGTCTGTTGTAACAACATTATGATTTCTAATTAGGAAACCGAACATCCGCTTCGTGGCTCAAGTTTAAGGAAATTGTTATTTGATTGAATTTGGTTGTTTTCTTAATGTTGTGTTTGTGTATATTGTTCTGACGTGATCTCGCCCTACTTAAATAAGTATTTTAAAAATTAGAGGATAAGGACAATATTTATTTTATCGTACGGAACCCACTCCTGTGTTCAACTCGCATTTCTTTAGTTTTTTAGAATATTATTTCAGGCAATCGCTTGAAAAGAAAATGCAAACACGGACAAAAAAGAAGAACTGGTTAAACTTACCTACGTCGATATATTTTTCCAACAACAATTGATTAATGAAGCCTTTGAAAATACGACTTTCGTTTTCGTTTTGCAGGAAATAGAATCGACAGACGGCACGGAGATAAATATTAGAAACGTAATATTTTCTCGCGGGATTTTAAGACAAGGAAAGTGTAATTTCGGCCTCTAGGGCAGCCAGACTAATGGAAATCTTTATGAAGTTCTGAAAGGTATTTCAGTTGATATTTATCGTACCATTTTTAGCAGTTTTTTTTTGTAGGTAGGTATTTATAACCGGAGATTGTCGAATATTTGAATCCAATGATTTTTTGAGTAAATTGTGAAGATCTGCATCATAATTTTAAAAGTCAAATAAAAGTCATTGATTGATTTTATGTAATAAATTGATTACAATATATTAAAATTAAATGAGTTTAAAAAGTGTTCACTTTGAAAAAATAGACAACCTCAATTATCATAAAAATCTTTTAACCCTTTTCCAAGCCCGGCGAATTTAGATGTGCTACCACAAAATAAATTACTTACGTTGTTTCATGTTGTTTACCTGTGAGGGATTAATTGAAAAACGAATAATTGTTTTAACGAATTCAAATGATTTTGTACCATATTGTATACTTAGTAAGGTGTAAATTTATGTGGTTGCTATATGCACTATGCCTGTAAAAGGGTTAAAGTGCGTGCTTATTACCTACTCTTATTTACTCTCGCTATTATTTATGTACGCCAAAATCACTTCCTTATGCCGATTCCCAGACAAATTTAAGCAAATTCTCATCACGTCTACGGGACGGACCTACATCACATCAGCCAGTGTAATCATGTACATGAATAAATAACCATGGGGTTACATAAAAACGGGCATCGGCCAGAATTGCCGGCCAGAGATAAAGGAACGAGACCCGACATTGGTGTTTTATGGCACTTCGCAGTAGACGCAGAACAAACAATATGATTTAAATTGCGCACTACATAAGTAACAAAATATACTGAGCGGCAAAAAAATCTGGCCCTCAAATGTATGCAGTTATAGGTAATTTTGTATGGAGAGTGGGCCAAATTTTGTGCCGCTGAGTATATGTATAAAGAACAAATAGCAAAAGTCAAGTCAAGACACAGTCATTAAAAATTAACTGACTTCACTCGGCGTCAAATACAAGTAGCTCAAATATATCGGAACACATCTCTATAATATCATTATGGGTGTTAGAGCGTGTATGTAGACTGAATAAATGACAACTATAAACGACTAAAAACTCAACTACCTGCTGAAATGTTTCAAATTATTTTTAGAATTCCTTATAATGTAAATATTTGGCCGCTTTCTTTCATTTGACATTAACTGTAGGCAGGCAAAGTTAGACGACGTTTGTTGTTTGGTGCCGATCTTTTTGACTGGCAGAAGTCTCTTTTCGTTCTCGTCTCTCGAATTTATAATCGACCGCCATTTTTAGGGTTCCGTACCCAAAGGGTAAAATTATAAATTAAAGGGGGTCGTCATACAAGTAACGTGTTTTTTTTCAGCGTTCCGACCGTTCGGCGGGTGCGACCGAGTCGCCTAGCAACGGGTAGCTATGTCGTTTGAATATTTACCTTTCAGTTTGCGATTTTAATGATGTTTTATAAAAGCTTCGATAGTATAATATAGTAACTGTCTGATTGTGTGGTTTATTCGTTTTTGTGCAAAATTAATAAAGAAATTTATGAACCACAAACCTCAATGAAGCCAACTTTGATAAAGCGCTCGCCAAATCCACACCGTATTAATCACTATGTTTACCTATTGTTTTTTACACTAAAAAATCATACTAAGTACTTATTTAACACTATTTACAAGGTTTATAATACAGCTTACAATTTATTCACACTAGTCGAGCTTCTTATTATTTAATTACACAACATACGAAGTCCGCCGAATTTCCCGCGAATGAACTGAGCTGACAGATATTTTTTTAGCCTCGCGCGGCAAGTTGCGGGCAATGGCTTCAGAAGCAAACACTCAGAACCAAAGAGGATGAGAATACAAATTATTTTTTATTCGAAATACTTGCACAAGTGCTTACATTTCGGTGATATTTTTAGAAGCTTTTCTTTAGCTTGCCCTGTTTGTTTATTTATTTATTTATTGTTTGTTTGGGTTAAATCTTGGAAGCTAAATTTGACCCACTTCCAGTGGTCCGATCGACTTGAGATTTGGTAGAGATATGAAATGTAGTTTAGACGACAGTGCAAGTACAGTCAACAAAAAGTACATTCGGCAAAAAAAGCTTGTATTAAAAATGAAATTTTTAAGAACAACTTATTACAACATATTAAATATAATGACCCGGATAACTCACGTCTTAAATCGAGTTTAGCTCGTTTATCCGGGTCATTATATTTAATATGAGTGAGTCTCACGGTAGTCATGTTCAAAACTTATTACAAGCATTATATTTATTTGCAGTGTACCTAATGTAACTACTCAAATTCTCTCTGCTCTTTCAACTCAAATTTGAAATGGATATCTTCAACCGATTGAGCTGAAATTTGGTCTGATGATAAAGCTAGCGGGTGACCATATAAACTCTGATAAACGACACGACCGCATCGAGTTTGGACTCGTTTGTCGTCTTGACGAGTACTTTCAGTCAGCAAAAAAAAACTTATATTAGAAGAATTTTAAGAAAAACTTTTACTGAACTGTTTACGTAACCCTTCATGTACGAGTCCGACTCGCACTTGACCAATTTTTTGTACCCTCTGCGTTGGCGACGAAGGTCATCGAACTGCGTTGACATACTGTTATTAGGGTGTACTGTTGCAAAGATATGAAATAACTGACCGTGAGCATCTCAACATTAATTTATAGTCACTATCTTAACATTATCTCATCATCATTGCATAAAGACGTCATATTCCGGGTTCCGGGGCACGATGCCGCAGACGAATAAAACATCAGGGAATATAGTTTATAGTATACACATATAATATAATATAGAATATAGTAGAAGTTTACAGTATACAATTTTTTGTTTTTTTTTTAGAAGTAACGTATATAATCAGCTTTCATTTGAGATATTAAACATTGAAATCGGTCTATTACTTTAGCTTGTAGATTTTTTTGTAATATTTTTTAAAGAAGTGGCGCCATCTCTGTTCTTAAGGGGTGAAACTTCCGCTGCTGCGGGTCAAATCACTCAGTTTAGTCTGTACTATCACTGTGCAAAGCGGCTTGCTTTCATCACGAAGTGCAGCATTTTGTCTCTAACAAGTATGAATAGAAGGAAAACATCGTGAGGAAATATTTTATTGCGATTATATGTTATAAATTATCCTACTAATATTATAAATGTGAAGATGTTTGGTTGTTTGGATATTTAGATGTTTGTTACTCAATCACGTCTAAACTGCTGAACCAATTTGGATGAAATTCGGTATACAAATAGTTTGAGTCCCCGGGAAGGACATAGGATAGTTATCCCGGAAAATTGCACAATTCAACAACAAATACTACGCGGACGAAGTCGCGGGCAACGGCTAGTATGTTATAAAATATAGTAATCTAACTATTAAATTAAGCGCAACATTGTGTCATTCTAATGGGGAGGCGTGTGTTCAGAAATGCATGCCTTCCGACTGATGATGATTATGACAATTATATTTTGACAAAATTCACCTTGATTGAACAGTAGTAATATTGATCTCAATTCAAAATAGTCAATATGTGGTCGTAGTTCCATTTTTACTGAATGACAGTCAATCCTTTCTTTGGAACCATGGGTACGGATGGACTCGACAAGGCGTCTCTTAAATACAGAACCGATCTTCTATATTCAGCCAGGCCTACTCAATACTTTATTCTCATCTGCATCGGGAAACTATTTTTAGCCATTTATATCCGTCTCCGAGCTGGGTTAAAAAAGATACGGACACCGGAGATGAAACCACATTGAGCCTTTTGATTCCGACGTTATGTAGGTGTATGTATGTCATCGACATCATTGCAGCTTATACAACGTGTCTCTAACCCTCTTCACAAAGATCGAAATCTCGCGTAGTTCCTTCTCACGAATGTTCCAATATTGTAAATTTTTTGATGAGATAAATATAAAAAAAGATAACTGAAGGCAGATCTTTTGGACGGGGTTTTCTTTTTATAATTTTTATTTTTATAGTAACATCTTAGATATTTAGTTAAGGTTTCTTAGGTAAGTTTTCTTTGTCTTCTTCTTATTAGTATTATTTTATTTTATTCAATCTGTACTTCTTTTGTTTTTTTATTTGAGTAAAAAAGATATGTTTTAATATATTTTTTGTAATTTTCTTTCTATGTACCTGTTTCCTGTATCGCTTACTAATTGCGGTTTACAATAAATTGTCATTGTATTGTATTGTTTTACTATTTTTTCACTATGTCTACACTACGGCTGCTCCGAAGTATTATTCAAATTTTCAAACTTCAAATCAAATTCAAATTCAAGTCATTTATTCAGTAAATAAATAAGCCGCAATGGTAACTTAAATAATTTTGGTAATTAGATAGCTGGATATCTGGAATAACACAAAGGCTATTTTTGATGTTCCCACGGGATCGGGATACAATTTTGAAATCCCAAATCTCAACTGCTAAGTACCTAAGTCATGTAATTTGGCATGGTTCTTTTAGTGCGCCAGTGAAGATCACGATATAATTTTTGACAATTGTCAACAAAGTTGTTGTTGTGTTGTGTTGTTTGTGAAAAATTCCTATATATCCTGTATCCAATATCCCGGAATTTCAAGCTGCTGGATCTAGGCTTTACGCGTGCGAAGCTATTGCGAACAGTAGTGGAGAATATTATTATTAGTTGAAATCTTAAACACCACGTGTAGTCAGACACGCACTTTGCCGTTTTTTACTTCAATTACAATTAAAAATAACAAATCGTAAATCGCCTGCTTTATACAACCAACTTTCTCTCGCAAACATGTCGTCCATGTAAATACTCAAGCTGAACAAAAAGCGAACAAAGTGGTAAATTTCGCGGAAGAAAGTATACTACTTAGGGGCCGAGGGAAACCGTAACAGGGCTCACAAACCCATTAAGTCCTTAAAATGCCATTTTTGAAATTCGGGCGTAAATATATCGTGTGCATACATCATTTTGGGGGAACGTTTTGGTTATAATGTAAGCTGTAAAATATCGCTTACATTGTTAGGTACTCAGAGCTTTAAGAACGCTTTTTGGGCATACCTATTGTATATTTTATTTTTATTAGCAGTATGTTTGCCACGAAAGGTAAGTTATTTTTTAGCGAAAATTTTTTTCGGACGAGGTTCGAACCCGTATCTTTTGGTTTTCAAGCATGCACTCCGGTGCTCCCCAACCCACCCTAAATTTTTGATCGCTTGCATACGCCAATAGTGGAGCTTTAGAAAAACAGAGGCCTTTCGAATTCAATTTAGAACGTGGAATTCTTGACTTATAGTTTTATGAGAGATGTCACTATAGTAGTTAAATATATAATGTATATTTAGTACATCAATTACACTACCAGAAAATATTGGACACGGTTTTTTTAAGGCCCTCAATGAAATCTTAGATTGTAGTTTATGGGATTTATTTAGTAAGATCACCAAATTTTTATTAAACTACATAATCTTATGATTTACGGGTGCGACGCCGCGGGTAAACCCTAGTGCAGAAATATATTAAACGCTACCCTCTCACAGTTTGAAACATTAACACCCCATAAAATTCTATGGCCGTGCAGTGGAAGGCGATCCACTGTAGACTGTTAAGTTTTACACTAACGGTTATTAGCGCCGCGAAATGAAATCCGCTACATGGTGTTGTTTACCCTCACGGTGAACAACTAGCTGGCTACAATAGTGATTAGTTTTATTAAAAAATGCAGTTAAATCTAGCAAGGAAATTAGAAAAAAAAATAAACGAACAAACTGAAAGACGAATCGAAACTGGTTTTGAGAACTGAGGCCGTATCGCCTAACGTTTCTGACCGTCGTGATCGTAATCAAATGACAGCTTTCGCATACAAAAACTCATTTGATTGCGATCGTGAGCGTCAGAAACGTTAGCCAATCCGGCCTCTGGTTATGCTGTTAAATGAATAGACACATACTTAAAAACAACACGAGATACAACAATATGATAGGAAACAAAATAAATAAAAACTACATAAATATACCTAACTATATATAGGAAAACACCATCTAAGAGGCCCTCCTGCGGCATAGACCCCAGCACACTGGCGGCATTACCTCTCTGTACAGTCAGAGAAATTCGCTGGGAGAGGTAAGCGCCAGCTCGGGGGTCGCCTGAGGTCTCTATCAGCCGGGACGACAAGGCCCCCATGAAGGCCCTCAGTCAGCCGACCAGGGACCCATTGTCTCCACTGCGAGCGCAGCAAACTCATAGTCCTTTAAAAGAGAAGAGTATTTGCGGCGCTTGAGAACTTGGGCCTGGTCAGCTGCAACCCCGGCTTGTGAGCGGGTTGCCTGAATGTGGGACTGCGCGAAAGTGTCGACACACGTTGCGTCCCTCACCAGAGCCCTACCCAGCTTCCATGGCACCAGAGTAGCCCCGTCGGGGCGCTTGCCATCGTCTCTGGCCATGCCCACAGGTTCAAGGATTGCGGTCACAGAAACGGTGGCAAGCGAGCGGCGGACCGGGTCATTGATGGTGCCATGGCAGAATAAGCGACCAGCGCTTTTGGAACATGAGAGGCCGTGACGTCCCAGCTGATCTACGTCTGCTGTTAAATAGTAAGTAAATTTTATTTTTGCTAACGATATTTGATTATTCCATTGTCATTGGAATTCTATACATCTACCAGTACGGGGGTCAGTTGACGCTTAATTCCCTTTGGTTTACCATGTACAAGCAAGAAATATTGTTCGTAGGCAGAAGCACTTCTATTGGCTGATATAATTGTACATCGCGAAGCAAAAAACGTGAAAAAAAAAAAAAAAATAACATTAGGTTATATTATGTCGATTCCTCTGTTACAAATGAACCTATAAGGTGATAAAAAAACATTAATTCTACTATAAAAGATCCCTTCCTCCTCTTAGACGAACTTTCCCCTTTATTTCAAAAGTTTGCCTTTTTACATCGGTCTCTTAAAGTAAACTGTTATTTTTATGTGTTTTATGTACCTACAATAAAGAATTATTACAATACAATACAAAACTATCTTATAGGAAAGTTTTATCTCGAACAATCAAATAAATCCAGCGGTAAAGTAAGTAATAATCGAATTCTTTAGACCGACGAAGACGAGGAATTGTAGAAGCTCTACTCTAACACAATTTAAACGTTTTGTAGTACCTAAACAGGTTTAGTAAGTTCTTAAGCGGCACTAATGCTGTAAAATACTGTTTTAAACCTCTCTAGATATTACGCCTGAATTAAAACGTAGTGTTGATCTCCTGGATTAACTATTATCTGAGGTTTGCGTGTTTCTAAACACATACTTGTAATTCGCAATACTAGCTGGTAGTATTTTAATACCTCTGTAAACTCTGTAAACCCTTGATCACGAGTTATGTGAAAACTAATGGAGTTTAAATGGAGTTAAAGTGGTTGGTTAGATTGTGCGTGACTAGTGTAACAATCCACCATAAAATTCTACACCTCGTTATACACAATTTACAGATGAGTTCGTATACTACAGTGTTGAGCAGTCATGCCACAATAACTTTTTCATAATTATTTTTGTGAACATGATAGGTGCTCAATAATACGGTCGGATCTTAGGCTATAACCCCACTATGTTATAGTAGGTATAAAAAGTATTACATTGTATACTTAATCTTTAAACGTTAAAAGAATTATGTAAACGTTTACCACGATACATAAATTAAAGCTTAGTTTGGTAAATTTCATCCCCTTTATTGTTTTGTTAATAACTCTTTGAAACTGAAAATAACCTAACCTACAGAAAGTTGGAAAACCCCCGACTTTGTCACTTCAAAGTTTAATATCCCAAAAATGGCTGAACGGATTTTGATGAAACATGTCTAAGAACCATCGCTAGAAACCCTGCTTTCAAATAAAAAAAACCGCATTCAAATCGGTTCACCTGTTTAAGAGCTACGGTGCCACAGACAGACACACAGACAGACGAACAGACAGACAGATATAGCGGTCAAACTTATACACCCCTCTTTTTGCGTCGTTATTCGACTGTATGACAAACGAGCAAGTGGGTCTCCTGATGGTAAGAGATCACCAACCACCGCCCATAAACATCTGCAACACCAGGGGTATTGCGTTGCCAACCTAGAGGCTTAAGATGGTATGCCTCAAGTGCCAGTAATTTCACCGGCTGTCTTACTCTCCACGCCGAAACACAACAGTGCAAACACTACTGCTTCACGGCAGGATTAGCGAGCAAGATGGTGCTAGCAATCCGGGCGGACCTTGCACAAGGTCCTACCACCTGCAAAACTAATTGGTGATGACTAATTCTAGGTATGATACACGTACGTTAGATTACAAAAGGAACATTGAAGCCGAAAGCGACCGACAGGACTGATTGACACCAATAAAACTAGCCAATGAAACGGCAACAACCTTTCCTAAAACATGCCATGATCGTAATATGAACGTGTCAGGAGCGGAATATCAAGCGCTTACGTGACACGTGACGGGAACGGTCGGTTAGGAAACGTGCTAGTGGGCATAGTCTCATACTTTTTAGGGTTCCGTTGCCAAAACGTCAAAAACGGAACCCTTATTGTTTCGCCATGTCTGTCTCTGTCTGTCTGTCCGTCCGCGGCTTTTCTCAGGGAATATAAGCTGTAATTTTGCACGTATATAGGTATATGTAAGCTATGCTGACAAAATAGAACAATTAAAAATTCAAAAACAGTAGAGTAGTACCTCCCATAGACGTAAAGTGGGGGTGATTTTTTTTTCTCATCCAACCTTGTAGTGTGGGATATCGTTGGAAAGCTCTTTTAAAAGCATTAGGGGTTTGCTGTTCAGTGATTTGTTTGCAAAATATTCAACTTCAAAGTGCAAATTTTCATTAAAATCGAGCGTCCCCCCCCTCCCCTCTAAAATCTAAACCGGTGGGTAGGAAAATTTGAAAAAAATCAGGATGGTAGTAAGTATATCAAACTTACAAGGAAAACTATAACGGTTAAGTTTTCTTGAGAATTATTAGTAGTCTAAGAGTAAATAGTAGCCTAAGGTATAAAATATACCTAAACTTGGAAAATTCCGTATGAAATACGAAATCCTTAGAAAAAATATTACTTAATTTTTTCGTAATGGCTACGGAACCCTATTTCGGGCGTGTCCGACACAATCTTGGTCAGTTTTTAAAACAATATATTTTTGCCTTACACGTTGCTATTACGGTCATGGTATGATACGGTGTAATGGGTAGAGACCCTTAAAAGGCACGAAATTGATGATGACCTAAAACATATTTCAAACCAAGTGAAAGCAATTCCCAAATGAGCCACATAAAATAACAACCGCAAGCCTGTAATAACTGAAATGGATTTAAATTTATTATAATTTATTTTTATTGTTGCAGATTTAGAACGCCAGCGACAAAGTGATGGCTCTTTTGGGACCAACGGCACATTAGAGTCTATATTTGGCATAGCCAAAGTGATATAGAATTAATGTTTCTAAGTAAATAAATCAGAAATGAGAAGATACGTAGAAGAACGAGGGTCACCGATAGGTTTAGCCAAGCGAATTAGCTCGTTGAAGTGATAATCAACGGGCAGGCCCTATACGGAGAACAGATGGCCGCTGGGGCCGAAAAAATATCGTATGGAGATCGCGGATCGGCAAGAGGTCTATAGAGGGCTTGGACCGACGTAAATAAACATAATATAATGAATGATCACCCACCGAACTCCAGATTTGTGCGCTTCGTCTAATCCGCCCTTTTTCCACAAAAGCAACATATTAGTTAAGACTTTAGTCCATAAATCTGGAGAATGTCTGCCAATCAGTCTCCAGAGCCCATTTTTTTTCCAAAAATCTCGATAATAGCCGTCATAGACAACCAGTTAGTGTTATGAAACGTTACTAACAAAATGATTAAACGCTACATGCGTGAAAGAGACAGTATGCGTTATGTTAATAACTCCAGTGCGCTTCAAATACTGGTTCGAGATTTCGTTTTACATCACTTGAACATTTCATAATAAAGATTCTGGTCGTAAATTGCACGCTTTGATTCCTTAGCTGTGATTTTGCGTTTGAGCTTAATTTTTACGTTTATGACGGATGGCGGTGAGAGGTTGTTTCTTAGTGCCTTATAAATATTCTAAACTTGCCAATTAACACTGAGTTATTTTATCTCTTGTGTACATAAAACGTGTTTTATAATTAATGTTTAACAGATGGTTAAGATAACTCGGCTGAAAACTCCCAATAGGCCACAATCCTGAATATGTTTTATTGGAGCAAACACAGGTGTTACTTATTCATGTTAGTTGGATGCAGTTACGTGAATGCATGCTCGGCACGCAAGTCTTAATCTGAATCATTATTACATTATATTTAATGTCTATACGGTATAATTTATCACTCATTCTAAATACTATAATAAAGTTAGCTATCGACCCATTGGTAAATCACTCTAAATAACTGATCTATTTGTAGACAAAATACATAATTAATCAGGTATAGTCGAGTTCATAAACTTGTGAACAAAAATTTGATCAAAAATATCTGAACACGCTTCTACGCGTTAACAATAGTCGTGTTTCAGCATTTTTGATAAAATTTTTGCTCACATGTTTATGAACTCGACTGTACCTACGCTGCAAAAAAGCAATTTCATAAACAAACAAAATGGAAGTTATCGAGAGCCCCAAAGCGATTCCATGAATCGATTTCCATAATTTTCGATGGCAAGTTTCAGATTTTTATAATTTGATGAACTTATTCCATTAAGCTTGGCGAAACCCGAAATAAGTTCTTTTAAAAATCTTTCCCAAAGCGGAAATTTCCTGCATTCCGCTGAACAGCTTTTTAATACTTACCACTGGAGATTAAAAGACGTGGAGAAGGAATGTAATAGCACAGGTACTAACTAACTACGAATAATAATTCTTATTATTCGTAGGGTACTAATAATGTAACGACTTATAGTCGTCCAAGTATGTGTTTTAACCTTTTTCCTTACTCCAAGGGAACGGAACTCTATTGCTATCATTTATGTGTCTGTCCGTCCATCATCTGTCAGACAAATCTACATACAGGTAACAAACAATAAATGAATTATATAGGGCAGAAGTACCGTT
This sequence comes from Choristoneura fumiferana, assembly GCF_025370935.1. Taxonomy (NCBI): domain Eukaryota; kingdom Metazoa; phylum Arthropoda; class Insecta; order Lepidoptera; family Tortricidae; genus Choristoneura; species Choristoneura fumiferana. The sequence continues at coordinate 9,526,030 of NC_133486.1, forward strand.
TGTGGCCACTGTGCCGTTTATGGCCATTTATTGTTAAAATATACGTTTAAAATAAATTCATAGCAATAAAACATTACAAACTTTATTCGTTTCAGTATAAACTTTTGAAAACTCACTAAACATATTGTTTTAATACAAAAACTTTTTATATATTACTTCAAATGTCAACAGGCCAAAAACGGTCTTATGGTGGCCAAAAACGGTACTTCTACCCTATTGCCTTGCTTCTCTGCTACAAAAAACCATTGATATCCACATCCACGAAGTAATGCCTGAATCGATCAGCTAATTAAATGCAATAAGGCTGGCAAAAGAGTCTTGTTAATTACACAGAAAGTAATAATATGTTTATAGAAGAAACTTAAATAAAGAACTGGTTAACTAACCAGAGGCCACGTTACTTAAATACGTGCGTAGATACCGAGAAATTCAGAAGTGCGAGCCCAGGTTTGAATCTACTCCGAGTACCTCCAGCTTGAGAGATCGTAAGTCAAACTCTACTGGTAGCGGTAGTCTTTTCCCACATGTATAATAAAACTCAAGTACTTCACCATCAATCAACCACCAGGCTTTATTGTCACTCCCCACATTATCCTCATCGTGGCTCGGAAGTAATCATATTTTCGTTTCGTTTGAAAGCAACGGAGACTCATAATGCGGCGCTAAAGAAAGAAATGAATTATTAATGGTGCTCCAACAATGCCTGTGTTCTCACTTAATTAAAATATCCTGAACGTGGGGAAGGTTGCGCCTGGAGAATTAATGGAAGCTGGAGAAGGAATAAATGGTGGCAGGATTTCGGGAGCATTCGCTGCATTAATGATAGCCAACAACTGTTCGAACTTTACGAACTACGGCTATTCAATTTTACGTAGTACGAGTAGGTACAGTCATCAATGTAAATATATGACTGTGAACAACCGTGCAAATTTGATTCTTTATTATTACATTGTTACATTTACATTGCTACATGTACAGTTGCATTGTTTTAATTAGACAAATCTCGAGTTTTTCGAGTTACAAACTTTTTCATCATGCCATTATTATTAGATATTTGTCAATATCGTGATTAAATTAAAACACTTCTTATATTTAGCAATCCCAAAAATAGCGCTAAAGATATTCCCACTTCGACCTACACTGAAGAAGCGAGAGATAAAAGTAGATATGTTGAGTTGGTTTAATACAGCATGTAAAAGGGCCGCACCGGCACGGTTCTGCAAACACCGATCGAAGTTAATGTCGATGTTAGCTGCGGAGGCGTGAAATCGGTCGTGAGTGCCACAGATAAGGTACGGATGTTCCAGTTTGAGAAAGCAAAGTTAGAAACGAGGCTGACATAGTCACCTAAGGTAAATGTCCTAGTGCTGGACACGCTAATTAATGCCCAATAGACGACACCCTGCTGTCATCTCTATGATATTACATAAGATTAAAGATGCCAACTATTGGGACAGTGACGAGCACTCGTACGTTTACCTTAATTTTACTTAAGCCTCGTCAAATATAAGATTTAAAAAAGTTAGAAACGTGATTATAGCTATAGCGCCACAATCAGCCTTACTAGAAAATAAACCCAAGTGTTTTTAGGCAAGTAGAATGAATGTTGTGACGTATTAAGATATTCTAATAAGATTCAGATAAACAGTTAAAAGCTAAAATACATCGTGCCTCAAATACAAATTACTCTTTTTAGCAATACTGCAAATATTGCTGTATTTCCTTCAGGAATTAATTTATTATTTTTCATCTCTCCTGTTCGGAAAGTTTAATTTTTATGGGTTTGCCGGGTTGAAAATTGCGTTTTCATCTCTAGGGTGAAAAGTATTTTTTTTTTAATTTTTTCGATTAGCAACGGAGTCAAAGATAATTGAGTTACGTCAGTGACAATTTTTATTCACGTTTCGGCGTGGCCGTCTAGATGCACGTCGTGACCAAGGAGCATATAATATATAACTCTGGAGGTTGAACGCCGAACATCCATTTGAAACAAGAAATTTGATCTTTATTACGTCACGAACGACTTCCATCTCTTTCTTAACCTAACTAAAGAAAGAGATGGAATATATAAATAAGTAATAAAGGTCAAACTTCTTCGTTCGGCGTTCAACCTCTAGTTTTGTATATAAGCTCCTTGGTCGTGACTAACTCTTTTTTTTTATAGTCGGCCGTGGCAAGTGGCCAGTCGAAAAGGTACCGTTGGAGGTTAGATATAAGCAAATTCTATTTACTATAATTCTCATTTTTTTTGTAGTATTTTACATTCCTCACAGTTGAAATGAACAGTAGTGTCTAACTCGGATGAAATTACCCATTTCCCTCGAAATATTTATCTCGGGTTTAATGGGTCACTTTCCACCCTTGGTTATCAATCTACTATTACTTTTCTCTAATCTCTAGTCCCCTTCTCTATTCTCCCGCCAACCACTCATTTTGAATATCATTTTTCCATCTTGAACTCTGCTGATTAGAGCTAATTATGAAACTCTCAAGACAAAAAGCACACTAAATTTAATTGTAGTATTAAAGACATTATCAAAATTTTTGCTTTAGGAACTCCCAGCACAATTATTATTTAAAGGTGTCGATATGTCGAACTGAATTTTTCGTAATTTATTGAATCAGGCGTTACTTTGCGGAGGTTCATCCACTGGGCACACTGGGCACGTGCCAAGGGCCCCGCTATGGATTGGGGCCCCCTAGTTCCTACTCCATTATCAAACGATAACCAATAGCTAAATAGTGCTTTATTATGGGTCATAGGGGCCCCGTTATTCTAATGTGCCCAGGGCCTCTAATAGGTGAAAGACGGCCCTGATTGCAAAGTATTTGTTGATAATTCACTGAACGTACAGTCTGGTCGTGTGGGCTCCACAGAAAACCCAGACACATGTTGAGTGGAGGCCCTTTTTGGTGTCCTGTCGTGTCACCACGTAACTTAGTTTTATTGGTAGTTTTTGTGTTTTTTTCTTAATATTACTTACCTACTTCTCGTTTCAAAATTCATTGTAAATCAGATTGTTTCAATTTATTTAGGTACCTATGCGCAAAGTTTCTAATAGAATAACAATGCGAACCCAATCAAATCAAACCACTGTTTCTCTCTTAGTTCGTTTCTTGGCACTTAGGCACTTATCCCACCATCGGCGAAGAAGTGATTATCTAACTGTCGACTATTTTCTCGCTCAAGAACCACAAACATCACAAAGAAGAATAACTGGATTCCATGTCAGTCAAAAATATTATATGTATTAACAGTCGATTGTTGGCTGTTCACACTGTCGGCGAGAACTCTCTTTCTCTCTCTATCCTTACTAGTGGAGATGGAGAGAAACGTTGTAGGGCTACTAAAATTAAAAGTCGCTTAGCCATGCTCGCCTCTCTTGCTGAGAGAACAAACAACGGTAATTTTTTACACTATAACGCAAGCAAGTGGTGCACTTCTACACTCGCTTACCTATAGCCCAGTGACAAAACTGTCTGAACTATTCACTCGCATCTCGCTGCTTACCAACTCGTATCTAGTTTATAAGCGCTACTCGCTTCTCATTCATCGTAAGCGATACGACAAGTGTCTTAGTTGCGTACCTAATGAACTTCGTCATTACCAAACTGTTACCGCTCACTAGCTAAACTTAGCTAGCGTTCGAAGTCTGTTCGATTGGTAATGATTGCTACGTTGTAATGTTTTAAAGCTGGTTTTACCTTTTTCTTGGCAGTATACCTACCAAGTGTTTTGATTGCACTTACATTTACTTTGTTTGTTAAATTATCACCAAACATAAGTGAGCAAATTAATGTGCATTGGGATCCTGCAGCATAACAGGACTCAGAACATTTTCTTGCTGTTTTTTTCAAAGTAATATTATTGTTTAAAATTTTGGAGGTCATTTGTTTATTGAAAAACTGGCCTGCAATTGAAAATAATGCTAAAACTGATGTTTGCTGGTTCACTGCTTGGCGCAAATATTTCGGCTCGCTGTTCTGCTCGTCTAAATGTTCAAATGTCTCGCTCCCACTTGACACGATGAAAAAAAAACTGATGCAACTAAAATCCCAGATCTAATTTATTATAAAACGCCATTCTAATCTAACATAGCTTCTAAGCACTTTTTTTATTTTATGAATTTCTTTCTATTCCGAATTAAGGAGATTTGAATTTTGAAACGAAATATCTAACTGACAAATCAAAATAATTCGAAAAATCCAGGCATGTACACTTATTTTCTTCGTTAGCCGTGTAAACAAACGTTTGGCTTAAATTTTGATGTTCTTTTACGTTACTCTTTTATATCATAGGTTGTAAGATGAAATTAAAAAACCCTTTCAAACAACCTTACACGTAAAAAAACCTTTTTGTATTCCTTTTTGTTTGGGAACTTCGAGTTTGCGAATGGTTTGAAACCCTTTTTCTGGATGTTTACATTTTAATTTGTTATTCTTTTCAGTGTTCAGGTAATGAAGAATGTATACGGTTTTCAGTTTAAGGCTTCATTAATTTTCCAACAGTTTCATTATGGACGAACGATTTTTTTCTGACACTGTATAGTGAAACATTATCCTAAATATATGTATTCGTATATGAGAACTAGCCAAATCAGATCTTAGGCTTCAATATATTATATTAAGTTATGAGACGAAATGTTATTTTAAGTTGTTATGAAATATTTTATGTTGTTATAAATTTTTAGGACTGATCATTGAACTTGGCACCCATTTAGATCTCATTTCTTTTGTCGTTGAAGTCAACAATCAAGGCATATACCATAATATTGAACTTGGCTCTCATTTCACATTTATGTTTTGATGGGATTTAACACACTTGATTAAACCTACATATTTTAAACAAGAGCTTTAGCATTCATATAACCGTGTGAGCTAACTGGGCGGGAGCCGGGGCGCATAATTAGTATAGCGCGTGACTTGGGGCCCGACTGGATTCGTTACTCGCCGCTCCCGCGAAGTTACCTCAAAATGCTGACACCCACACAACAGCAGGGGTGACGCCACAATACTATTTATTTAGGATAATGTTTCAGAAATATCCTTTAATACACTATTGTTTAGGTTTAGATAGTTTTATAATAATCCTGAAGTACCTACTAGCAGTTTAAAAAAAAAAATATTTTCGGCGAAACATTTGAGAACCGTCACCCTAAAGTTGATAATCGTTTGAATGTCATAAAACAATAATGCCAATAGACGTGTCTGTCAACTTGAAAGTTCGACTTTAGTGACATATTCATTTGATAGAAACTTGTTTAAAAATTGATAGACCACTTATTTGGCTGATGGTACGTCATGCTATGTTAGGCTAAAAGACTTACTCCACTTTTGGCTTTTCCTCTTGGAAAAACAAATTATATCTAACTAGCTGTTGCCCGCGACTCCGTCCGCATCGAATTCGTTTATCGCAATACCGCGGGAACTATGCAATTTTCCAGGATAAAAACTACCTGTTTACTGAATTTCATTTACGGTTCAGTGGTTTAGAATTGATAATGTAACAAACAAAGAAATAGACTTACAATATTTCGCATTTATAATATTAGTAGGAGCAGCAATTTGCTACTGGTAAGAAGACCGAGCCCTCTCATTCTGAGAGGAGGCCTGTGTCCAGCAGTGGGACGTGTATAGGCCGGAATGATGATGATGAAGAAGACTGGATTGAAATTAGAGGTCTAAGCTAAGATATGTTTTAAAATAATATAATATATTATCATTCCATTAATATACGAAGCTATTTTTGCCCTATTTTGTTTCGCTCGACTGGCCCTTTAGATGTTTCTTTACCTTCAGAAACGAGCGTTAATTAAATTTAACGGAGCGGAGACTTGCTAACAAGCAAGCAACACCTGAACGTCCTGGATCTTGGTCTCTAAATACAACACTTTATACTGATACGATGCCAGTATCTCAGTCATTTTATATGTAGTTTTTTTAGGGTTCTGTACGTGCAAGGTAACAAATCCTATTAATTTCGCTACACTGTCCGTCCGTATGTCTCGTTAAAATTAAAATTTTTGTCGAAAACCTTATAGGCAGCTATATATTTTGCTCTTAACTGTACAGAACCCTCGTGTGTAAGTCTGACTCACACTTGGGCGGTTTTTTGTTTATTAAATAGAAAATAATCAACCACGGAAATCCATCCACCGCGATCCCGCTTTGAGATTTACTAAGCGACATTTTTGTGAAAATTTTGAAACATAGCTCAAACGACAGAGAAAAATTCACTGATTCCGAAAATGTGAATACCTAACTCAATATCTTAATAAATGTCGCTTAGTCAATTTCTCTCAACCACAAGTACAAGTAACTATAACATATAAAATTGTTTTCCATGAATCTCAAGAGTCTTAGCACCACCTGAAATAACTTCTAACTAGTCTTCAAAGGACTGCTTTAAACTTAGTTCATGAATATACTTTTGCTCTGGAGATAGCTTTTCAGGAATACGTATATAACTCAAGGGTGCCTTACGAGACCCTTATAAAGCCTCCACTTTGTATGTCTGCCTGCCTAATTGAGGGCCGTATCTTTTGAATGATAATAGATATATACTTGTAATTTTCAATACGTACTACTAAAGTCACTGTAATAAGAAATCTTTACTAATATTATAAAATTAAGTGAGAAAGTAATCGTTTCTGTTTGACTATTGCTTCTTCATTTGAGTGAAATTTGGTAAGCAGATAGTGCGAGAACTCGATCGAGAAGGATGTAGGCTAGTTTTAAAAAAAATAATGTTTAATTTCTAACGATCCTCATTAAGTGCATCCAATACTCAAAATACTTTATTGCTCTTTCACATCCATTATACATACATCCGCATACATTATCGATTGTTTTATCAATTTCGTTCTCATTTCTACACCGGATATTCAGATAGATAAAGATTGACATCATGATAAAAATTATTGCTATTTATAGAAGTCGGTAACAGGAACAATTTGGCGGGTATAAATACCTAATGTACCTGAGGCCGTATTGCCATAGTAAAAGAGAACTTAGGTTCACTACGAACAAAAGTACATCGCGCGGCTTAAATGTGTGCGCGCCGGTTGGCGCCGGTACGCACGCACCCGCCGCACGCACACACTGATAATTTAAGGAGGATTAAGTTTTCTTTAGTCAAGGCTGCACTGCCGTCGGTGCCATACGTTTCGATTTTAACTCGCTCGTCTTGCGCCTTAATATGCGCCGAAATATGTTTCGCCAAATTTCACTTAGCAACGAATCTTTCGCCGAAGTTTCATTTGGCAAACCATTCGTTGGCATAACTTTACTTCGCATTTTTCTTATTTCGCAACATTTTTATATTGCAAAATTTTACTTCATCACACTTTTATGTGGTAAATAATTATGTAGCAAATGATTGGCTTAGGCAAATAACAAATTGTCAAATAACATTTGGCCTATTTTTATATTGCAAAGTTTTACTTCAAAATTTGAGCGAGCAAGCGAAGCGAGCGAGCAAGACGTTTCGGAGCAGAAGCGACTTGGATAGTTTAGGTTCAGAAGGCTAGGGCGTTAGCCTTAGGCCTTAGCCTTCGATGTTAGGTTTTTTTTATAGCAGCCAGGATAACTGCCACTAGGAAAGTAGGTTGGATGCCATTCAATATGTTGCTAAGTTAAGGTATGCCAATCAGTACATTTGACCAAAACATAAATGACATCTTAAAAAATCCCAGGTAATAGTTTGCATAATAATAATTTATCAAATGATTAGTTGGGAAATGACATCAGTGCGAAATGTTAAGTTGGGAAATAATATTTTGCCTAAATAAAAATATGGGATAAATAGTTTGGGAGCTAATAATTTGCTAAATATTTTTCGCCGAAACATTAGTAAACCTATTTATCATTTCGTGATACCGCGCGTACAAACCACATAGAAACTACGAGTTTTTTTTTGTACAATTTAAAGCTTTTTTTCTTTTTCAACTTCGTGAACAATACAGGGTGCCCTGGTGGTTTGACCTATAGCGTCTCAAATAGAGGATGGGGTTCGAATCTACTTCGTGTCTCTGAATTCTCACACGTGCAAAATTACTTTAAAATTTTCCACGAGCTTAAAGGCGAAGGATAAAATAAATATCGTCAGAACTGTATAGCCCTATTTTTTACGCAAACCCTCATTTCGAAAGCTGGGGTCAAACGAGGGTATGGGATCGCCTGGGGCGCACGTTTCGTGGCAAAGGCTCAGCTATTTTTAACTTGTCATAAAGCTGCATTTCTCTTTCTTTTTACTGCCGGCCACGTACGAATTGTTATGTGAATTGCGAGCCGCCGAACGAAAATGTTTTTGCCAGCTTCAAACAAAAGAAGTGGTGTCCATTTGTTTGTGTAAGGAAGTTTTACTAGGGCGATTTGTAAATTTAAATGAACTTTTTCATCGGCAATGTACCTCATAAAAAGTAATTTAAAAACCGACTTGTAAACTGTATCTAAAAAGGGAGTAATGAAAGTTTTATCTTTTGAAAGTTTTAAAGTAATTATGGCAACCTTTTTTTTGAGGTCGGTGTCTGTCTCATTTGTTTATTCAACCAATCATAGATGTGACACATATGTCACAATTTTCAAACTGACCTCACGATATTAACACCAACTAAACCAACCAACCAACTTTTGCACGTAGTAGGACCTTGTGCAAGGTCCGCCCGGATTGCTACCACCATCTTGCTCGCTAATCCTGCCGGAAGCAGCAGTGCTTGCACTGTTGTGTTTCGGCGTGGAGAGTAAGACAGCCGGTGAAATTACTGGCACTTGAGGTATCCCATCTTAGGCCTCTAGGTTGGCAACGCGTCTGCAATACCCCTGGTGTTGCAGATGTCTATGAGCGGTGGTGATCTCTTACCATCAGGAGACCCACTTGCTCGTTTTCCATCCAGTCGAATAAAAAAAAACTAGCCCATCACAAAAATCCTCATTGATTGACGGTTTTTTGTGATGTATTAAATATGTAACATCACTCACACAAAAGGCGCTTTATTTTATTTTTATTATTATCTTTAAATTATTAGTGCTTTCACCTCAAGAACTACGCACAAAAGATGCAAATAGCGAAAATCAGGGCGAACTGTAAACAGTGAAATTTTGCAAGATGGCCGCGCTAATTCAGTGTTTTCCGCGTTCAAAATATTTGTCACATTGTAGTTGGGAGCGTTTTCAACCACAGCTCGTGAACATCGTATATTTCCCACTATACTTTTCTATTTAAATTGCAGTAATACTCAAATTCATGCACTTTACAACTTTTTTGTTATTCTGTAAAAATTCAAATCCCACATTCATCATCATCAGCTTTAGTCCGGTGCTGGAAATAGGCCTCTTCAGTTGCACGTCAATGGTGCACGATCCTCCCTCGGCCACTCTCTTCCAGTTCTTGCCAGCCACCTTACGAAGATCATCGCTCCACCTAGTCTGAGGGCGTCCCTCAAGAACTTGTTACGCCAGCGATAAAACCACAATTCCATATTGTAATGTATTCCAAAGATATGCATAATCTATCCGAGTCTGAAATGTGAAACCCATAAATCATCCTCGGGCTCAAACTTACCGGGTTTACATACAGAATGATGCTAAAATCAACGAGAAAAAGCGCTGCGATTCTAGCTACAATAGTATAACAATATCAACCATAGTAAAAAAAACAATTCTTAGTGGTATGTAAATAGGTATTTATTGGCACTTGGATAATTATGATATATAAATAAATAAATTTATGGGACACTGATACCAATAGTATAACAATATCAACCATAGTAAAAAAAACAATTCTTAGTGGTATGTAAATATCTAGCTACAATAGTATAACAATATCAACCATAGTAAAAAAAACAATTCTTAGTGGTATGTAAATAGGTATTTATTGGCACTTGGATAATTAATAAAACCACAATTCCATATTGTAATGTATTCCAAAGATATGCATAATCTATCCGAGTCTGTAATGTGAAACCCATAAATCATCCTCGGGCTCAAACTTACCGGGTTTACATACAGAATGATGCTAAAATCAACGAGAAAAAGCGCTGCGATTCTAGCTACAATAGTATAACAATATCAACCATAGTAAAAAATAACAATTCTTAGTGGTATGTAAATAGTTATTTATTGGCACTTGGATAATTATGGTATATAAATAAATAAATTTATGGGACACTGATACCAATTGACTTGGCCTCGAAGCAAGCAAAGATTGTGTTTTGGGAACTAGAAACAAACACTTATTAATTATTACCTACTGCGCCACAATCTCAAAAACATTATCCCATTGTAGTTTATTCTACAAGCTTATTTTCTGTGACTGGTGTTTATTCAAAACTTCGTAGAATTTTAATATACAAACCTTTAGGAATGTGTTAGCTCTTATTTTTGTAACATCCTGTAGATCGTATTGTCACAATAAGTACAACCTCATGGGATCACGAATACAGATATAAAATATAGTTATTACGTTACAGGAAAAAAATGTCTTTCGGTGTAGTAGGTACTTTCCCCCCGGTTCATTTAGGTATACAAGTCGACTTTACGAGTAGGTACATGATAAAATGATAATATAATTAATTGTTCAAGTGGTTTCACCCTCTCTCTTTTTCCTTCTTTTTTTCTGAAGGAACTTATATACCAGAACTTATAATGTAAATAAATAAAAAAACTATCTTTCAGGGTTCTGTACCCGAAAGGTGACAGACGGACAAACAGACAAATCCATCCGTCAGTTACAGGGCTGTATCATAAGAACCGTAATAGATAGACATCTGAATAAAACTGTTTAAAAAGTCATCAAGAGTCCCCAAGTCAGCAAGAGTCGACTTTAATCCATAAAAGCCTACCATAAATCCAGTAGGTAATCTACAAAGGCATCGTTATCATTTGCATTCACACAGTCGTGCGCTATCCTTCGGCATTACGCTGTGTAAATTCTGACCCAGTCAAACATTTCAGCGTGAGAGCAACTCTACGAGTTATTTGTACTCTTAGATTAACTGGGTTTATGCTGTAAAATTTTAATTATTTTTGTTCGTTCCAAACGCTCATTAATTTGCCCCAGGGTGCTTTACAGGGAAACTTTTGGCCCTGTCCTCGTAAAATAGTCTTAAAACACCTCAAAGATAAATTTTGAAACATGCTTCCAACTTTATTAAGTACGTTAAGTAAGAGTACCTAAAAGTTCAGAAAATCGTAATAAATCTTTGGCGTTTTCAACGCTGAAATCGTCGGCTTTGAATATAATATCTTATTTTAAAGATGAAATATTTACGACAGATGCTATTTACCCTCAAATAGGAAATTTCTAGAAAATAATCTATCTTCTACATTTCAATGACGTGGGAAGGAACAAGAACGGTTTTTTTTTTATTCCTCCGAGATATGAAGCTTAGTCGTTCGCGAAATCATCACTGCTTTCGGCATACAGTCATAACTTGATCTGTCTGATCGTAGGCATTATACGGTGTAAGGTGAATTGAGTAACTATTGTGTGTCATGTTTAAAAAAATAAACCTCTCTTGCCGGGTTCTTCTCAACAGAGATTTTCCGAACCGGTGGTAGATTTTCTTGACATTCAGTAGTGCTTGTTATAGCCTAAATTGAATAAAGATATTTTGACTAAGAAATTGATTCAGTCAAACTAACATAATAACGTGCTGAAATATATCGGAAGAATTTAAAAACACCTTAATATAATTAAGTTAATTAAGAAGCACCTAATATTAAGACAAAGTATCGAATACATATGTCTTAACTTTTTGGAGCAACTACATTCAAGAATATAAGAAATGAAAATGACTCAGCTAAACTTACTCCGTCTACTTCTGGAAATTTGTCTTCTAGATATGATCCTTAGAATAACTTCGTGAAACGTGACAAGACTTAAATTGTGGTTTGTCCCAAAATTTATTAATATTTTTTTCATTTGTCATCTGTTGTTCACATTTTAAGCAAAATAAAGATATTGATAATCATAGCTATTCAGCAAACTAGCGAGTGATTAGTTGATTTTTAATGATGACCTATCATACTGGGTGAACCTGATGCTTGCCGCCCGCAAAAATAATAATAAAAACGCCCGAAGAAAAAACGCCGCTAAAAAAGACAACTAAAATGTAAAAAAATAATTATGCCTAGCTGTTGCCCGCGACTTCATCTGCGAAGAATTCGTTTATCCCTATTCCGCGGGGACTATGCTGATTTGCCGCAAAATTAGCCTAAGTTAATTTAGTATAAGTATCTAGTAATATTTTTTTATCTAAGCGTCGTCGGTGTCGGGGGACCGCTAAGGTTAACAGGAAACTAAAGTACATATTATTATGTTGTATTTTTTAAAGTATTAACCTTAGCGGTTTCGGGCGTTTTTATTATTATTTTTACGGGCGTTTTTTATGTCGAGAGTTCTTAAATTTTTTAATTTAAGTTTATTTATTTCATGTTTTTTAAACTTTGATATTTTTTTTTTATAAAAAGTGTACTAGTGTGTTGGATATCCTGGCTGCAGCATGAGCTCATCTTGTTGCCACCATTGCATTGTATGTAGAATCAATTACTGATCAAAACGAATCCAAACACGACATATGTGCTATTATTTTTTATAGAGTGTACTAGTGTGCTGGATATCCTGGCTGCAGCATCAACTCATCCTGTTGCCACCATTGCATTGTATGTAGAATCAAATACTGATCGAAACGAATCCAAACACGATATATCTGCTATGGTTTTATCAAGAGTTTACCTACTAGTGTTCTGGATATCCTGGCTGCAGCATCAGGCCGAGAATTCCATAATCTTGCATAGTTATATAGCATATATGGGTGTTTCTAATTTTAGGTCCCAAATATGTTTGGAAGTAAATACCCGTTATGCGTCTAAAAGAGCTGATGATCTTGAAACGGCTGAACCGATTTTGATAAAACAAACAACACAGACAGACACACATAGCGGTCAAACTTATAACACCCCTCTTTTTGCGTCGGGGGTTAAAAATACAGACAAATGACAAGTATCAGGATGTTGTAAATAAAGCACAGGCGAGCGCGTAGAACGCATTTAATGAAACTGAACCTCATCTTACAAGCTTCTCACTTACTACAACGTATAGCTATAGCTATGTACCTAACACAGGACAAAAATCTATACTCCTAAATTCGTACATATAACGGGAGACCTGACTCATTGACTCGTCAACGCCCAGCTAGCTACGCAAGCTAGTGTAAAGACATAGTCTCTTTTTGTATCGTACCTACAGATCTTGCTTTTGCGGGAAAAATCTAAATTCTGTCCCAGTAGTGGCCATCTTTAATTTTATGTCATTACTTAATACTTCATAGAGGTGACGGCCAATCGGTTGTAGTGGGTCAACTAAAGTGGAATTAACCCACCGCACGTCATTGTGACAGGAGCTTATCATCTATTGAAACATTTACTTTACGTGTGAAAGCAAAATGTTCTACTTAGCACTAAGTCTCGAAAAAAAGATCCGTACAAAATTGTAATCCGGGAGCTCGAACAATTTCCCCGTAATTACGTTGCTGATAACACGACGCCAGCGTGGGCCTTTATCAAAGGCTTTTGTTACCAAATTATCCTTGATATTTCACGAATTTGGTCCTAATCTTATCACACTGTAGCGCGATGTAATAAAATTACGGTAAAATTTACAAATTTGCAGTTCGGTTTTAGTTTCAGTTTATTATTAAGATATTGTTTAGTTTATAAGGTATAGAAATTATAAACTTCATTTAAATTTAAAATAATCTAACACAGAGAGAAGAATTTATTGTATTGGTGTTTATTATAAACTCAAAAACTACGGATTATTAGAGATGCATTAATTTTTGTAAAATGATATTACAGCTAAAATAGGTTATATTTATTCATGAAGTGTATAAAGTTTCCACGGGAATCAGACGAAGTCGTAAGCAAACAACCAGTTTCATATTATTAGACAAATACACAACTACGAAAGCAACATAATTCAGATTTCAACAAGAAATGACAGAAAAGAGCTCATACAAACATCTTGGACACTTAAGCTTTGTGATTTGTCTTTCTAAAGTTTTTATTGGTCTTCTTTCGTAGAGAAAAATTGACTTTGTCGTAAAAAAAACGGAAAATTATCATAGAAAAAAATTACATACTGATGGAAAAACTTTTCACAAATATTATGCAAAAGAAATCTAAAATCCTATACAACTTCACGTTAACATAAATCAGGTTTAAGACCCGCGTGGAAACCTAAAGAATATTTGTAGGAACCTAACGAGGGGATAAAAAGTTAGATGCGGTAAGGCAGTTGAAGAGAAATTTGTTTTTTACAACTCCAAATAAAAACCTACTGAATGGAAAGAAAGATTTGATAATTGGTATTAAAAACTTCTTAGTTGATGAAAAGGAAAGTTAGTTGGAGCTACTAAAAACTAAACTAAAAAACGCTGATCGCTGTGGATTACTTTTAGGTTTTAAAAGAGTTGAAATAATAATTAGTTATTATAGGGTAGTGGGTAATTAGGAGAGGTAGATACTTAATTGATGATAAAATTTGATGGCAAAATAAAAGAATAAATTAATAAATCAAAAAACGCGACCGTCTTAAAAAAGACTTAAAAGAAGAAAGCAAAGTCTAGTGGTCAAGATAGAACTCTGTTAAGTAGCTTAAAGTTCACCAGTCGGGACCCATTGAGTACTAAGAATTTATTTTTGAGCTGGTCACGATTTGAATGGGTCCCGACTGTTGAACTCTAAGTTAGCTACCTAACAGAGTTCTAGACCACTAAACTTGCTTTCCTCTTTTTTGTATTTTTAAGGCAGTCGGGTTTTTTGATTTTTACCCGACTGCAAGGAGAGGTATTGATTTTAAATTTATTGTTTTATTTCACACTTTTTTGATATTTCTGTGAAAATGGTGGATTCAAAGTATTATAACCCATACATATTAAGAATGGGCTTTGGAGGCCTTTGCCCAGCAGTGGGACGCTGTATAGGCTATTAAAAAAATGGAATTTTCTTAAGGCTCTAAATTTTTTATTAGTATTCTGCGACTTTACAAACAAGATGCTTTAAAAATATGGAATATTTATTTTTGAACAGGTTTTTGGATTGGTTTCACCGAGTATTACTGAAAAGGTTTTTTTTTTATTGATGTTCAAAGTGTGCCGAGTCAAAATTAAGTGACTACGAGTACATATTGGATTAGAAATTTGTACAGTCGAGTTGAACCGGAAGACGAAGCGTTGGCAAGCCTCCCACCAGGTAGACTGTCGACATCGTGAGAGTCGCGGGAAACCGTTGGATGCAAGTGTCGAGATGTCGTTCATTGTGGCTTATTCAGCAGTGGACGTCTTCCGGCTGATGATGATGATGATGATAATGATGACAGTCGAATAACATAACATTACCATCTATTTTTTTATGTAAGAGGGGGCAAACGAGCATGCGGGTTACCTGATGGTTGTAATATATATATATTTTTTTATTCGACTGGATGATAAACGAGCAAGTGGGTCTCCTGATGGTTAGAGATCACCACCGCCCATGGACACCTGCAACACCAGGGGTATTGCAGATGCGTTGCCAACCTAGAGACCTAAGATGGGATACCTCAAGTGTCAATAATTTTACCGGCTGTCTTACTCTCCACGCCGAAACACAACAGTGCAAGCACTGCTGCTATTAACCGGTGGTTGTATACCTACTGACTTAATATGTAAATTATAAGCGAAAACAATATCTAAGCAAACAACATCTTGGGATAATAATTCCCTTTATTCCTCGTAGTACCATCATACCACCAACTTGTTCCACCAGTGGGTTGAGAAGGAATTCATCCGTTATGACTATAACTTATCCATTCTCTAACTTTATACAAATGTTTATATTTCATTTTAGTTCTCTATCCAAAACCAAATCTTGCGGTAACGCGATTCGACAGACCGCCTCCCTCGGGTCAAAAAGTTTAAAGCAAAACATATTTCATAAAAGTAGCGAACAACAAAGGCCGGGGTATCTCTGGGTCGCATTATGGGGAATCCACTGTTTTTATTATAGTCAGTGACGGGTCAAAAACAGATTTTGTTGGCGTTTTTGGGACAAAGCTTATGTAGGGGTCTTAGAGTTCATCATAGTTTAGTTATATTATAAATCCGAAAGATGATTATCTCTCTCTCTGTATGTGTGTGTGTGTGTGTGTTATTTATTTCTTTATTTATTTATTAAATTTAAATTATAAAGTAAAAATTTACGAAAATACGCGCTATAAAGGTACAACTTGGGATAAAACCTTAAGATGTATTTTAGGGTTCCGGAGCCAAAATGGCAAAAACGTAACCCTTATAGTTTCGCCGTGTCTGTCTGTCTGTTTGTCTGTCTCTGTCTGTCTGTCGTCCATCCGCGGCTTTGCTCAGGGACTATCAATGCTAGAAAGCTGTAATTTTGCACGGATATATATGTAAACTATGTCGACAAAATGGTTCAATAAAAAACTAAAAAAAACATAGACGTAAAGTGGGAGTGATTTTTTTTCTCATCCAACCCTATAGTGTGGGGTATCGTAGGATAGGTCTTAAAAACCCTTAGGGGTTTGCTAAGACGATTTTTCGATTCATTTTTTTTTTTTACGAAATCCTTAGAAAAATATTATTTAATTATTTCGTAATGGCTACGGAATCCTATTTTGGGCGTGGCCGACACGCTCTTGGCCGGTTTTTTCACGGAGATCATCCTAGAATCAGTTAAACTTTCAAATCCTCAAGGGGCTTTTAATCTATCTATCTAAACCTTTAAACGAGCAACTCTTGTATATATATATATAAATATATTTCGGGGATCTCGAAAACGGCATTAACGATTTCGATGAAATTTGGTATGTAGGGGGTTCCGGGAATGAAAAATCGATCTAACTTGTTCTAATCTCTGGGAAAACGATTGTTACCGAGTTTTAGCCCGAGCAAAGCTTACTTACTTCATAAAATATGTACAGCAATAAAATTTATTTAATTTTAATTTAATTAAAACAATAGCATATCCAATTATTACTTACGGCACCATGAAATCGACTCCTAAATCAGCGTTCATGAAACAATGCTAACGTTTTCCAGCAAAAACTTTACTAACGATCGGCGTATTGGTTACAAAAACATCCTTTGATGCCGGCTACCATTAATCCTACGTCAAAGTTAAGCAAAATATATTCGACAGTAAAAAGGCAGTGGGGAATAAAACTAAGGTTTTTCTCGAACAAGCGTCCTGATTCCTGGTCAGATTATTGCCAGAACGATTTTCTTCCAATAAATCTAACATTGGGGATCTAGAGGCCTAGTCGAAGGCGCCATAAATGGCATAATGGCTAAATAATCTGAGGTAGAATGGTTTATGATTTTTAAAAACGAAAACTTTCAGATCGCCGGACAGGGTCCAAGTCCTGGTGTCTTACCAAGTGGATCATCGGGGAATTCGACCAATCAAGCGAAAATCCTAATTACTTGCATACACCAACAAAAACGTATGGTGCCATCCATCATATTCACCATAAATAACAACTCCTGCGTTCTAAACGTCTCCTGCGTTGGAAAGACGTAAGTACGTACTTGCCATCCGGAATGAACGACAGTAATGCTTGACCTGATGATTTATTATTCATTATTCCAATTACTCGAGGGTTGGAATTATCAGGCCGTACATTAATAGCATTAATTCCGGGTCTACGATTAAAGGTAACCGCATCCGATTTGTTGACAGAAATTGCCTATTCAAAGGTGTCTTATAAGCTGACTTGTCGCTGGCTACGCGCGACCGCCGATGCGGTGAGAGTTTTTGCACGTTTCCACCAGAGATGTGCGAGAAATGTGTTTTTCATGAATGCTTCACTTACCTCTCTTCGCACAGCACCAACAACTGAGCTGAGCCGGAAACAACTGAACGGAGCGAGGCTAAGTAAATGAAGCGTTTCTATTGGATTATGAAAATCACATCTCCGGTTGAAACGCAACGTTAGCTTAGGTTAGCGTGCATGGATGATATTTTATCAGTGTCAGTTGAAACTCTGTTAAGCTGGAAAACGTACGTACACTGTTGAACAATAGCCTCCCACATTGGACGACAACTTGCAATCTATGTCCAGATTCGAATTGTAGCATTCGAACATGGCGGATGTAGAATGTCTAATTTTGCTATTTCTGTTTCTTTGGCGAGTTGAAAAGCCGCGGACGTAAGCTAGTGCTATAATATTTATTAGTTTATGGCATTTAATTTATTTGACAGAAATATCCTAATGTCCGCCTTGCTCCCCGTACATTATTTTCTACTTCAAAGAAATGTGGGTACTTAATGTAATTGGTCACTTTTACTGTCAATTTAGGTTCCGTAAAATTAGGACGATGACGTGTAAAGCGAGGAGAATGTTAGATACAATAATTTTAAACACAATGCGCGAGCCGAGCGAGCGAAGCGAGCGCGCCACGGCATCGACCAGCGAAGCGCCAGGACTTAATTAATTTTGGAAATAATTTTACCTCCACCAGCGTTAGTTATATAAGATGGTTATGGAGAGTGAACAAGGGTAAATTCCTCCCCAGTTAGTATAAAAACAGTTCTAAAATGTAGTCTTCTCAAAACAACCTCATCGCACTCACCGGTGATTTACCCTCAAAATCTGGAAAAACCTTAAAGCTTGGTAACCCCGCCATTTCGTCACTGGAGCTTAAGACAATAAAGACTTGGGTACTTCAAAACCTACTCTATCTTTTGCCATCGTAGTACGATTTTTGGGTAACACTGTATTTTGTGTTACATTACAATGTTTTGATGTTCGTCTGTAAGGCCCTGTTTACATTAGTCCAGTAAAAATATTTCAGTAGCATTACATGTTCGAAAGGTAAGAGATTCTTTTAAGGAATAAATTCGTCTTTGTACGTCTATTTCCTCTATTATATTTCAATAGGTTTACTAATGTTTCGGCGAATAACGTTTGGCAACCTGTTTCATTTTGCAACTTTTCATTTCCCAACTGTTTAATATTTCTGAAGCTGTAAATATTTCAGGATTTTTATAAAACCAACCTAACCTAACCTAAAGGGTTCTATACGATGGCCCTGAAATAAATCCTGAAATATTTACAGTTTTAGAGTTTGCGAAATAAAAAGTTGCCAAATGAAACAGGTTTCCAAACGTTACGTTGCGAAAAGGCAGTACTCGATTTCAATGTCATGTATTTTATGTACAAAAAGAGTAATACAGACATATAATAATATGACATTGCAGTAGAATCATTCCAGTAACATACCTAACACTATTTGGTTGTGATAGCTTAGTGGTTTGACCTCGCAATCAGAAGGTCGTAGAGTCGAACCCTGGCATCTGACTCACACTGGCACTCGTACATCAGAGTTCTTCGGAATTTATTTGCGAAATCAGAATGGGAATACTTTTAATCAGGTTCCATTTTCACCAAGACAGCTTCTGATGAGTGAATCCTAGTTGCCGTGGTCACGAGTAGACACCACTACTACTACTACTCGTGACCACGGCAACTGTAACGTTGCCGAAACGTCGAGGTAAATATTACTCGTGTACAAATAGCGTGATAAGTCCCGTTTATGGTATTTTGACTATTTAGTCCGTACTCGTTTTGCAATGTACTGTCAATTAAGTTTTTTTTTATTTAAATATTTATATTCCAGGTGTATCTATATTAATATCTACATATAACAATAACTCACTCTTTCCGAACTCTGCTTACCTATAACTCGTTAGCATCGCCCCGCAATGTCATGTGTAGAACAATTTTACTGGAATGATGTAAACAGGGCTTAAAAGAGTAAGGGAGCAATTATTTCATTCCAGTGGCTTTCTGGCTCGGGTGGCATGTGCCTGGAAATTACCCTGGTAATAAACTTGATGGGGACGATGAGAAACTAAGGGTACGACTACACCAAGAATGGCACGGTTAGCGAGCGCTTCGAGTGGCTAAGGTGACATTTCCGAAAATTATGCCAACCGCCGTGGCAACAATTTTGACTGGTCGTAATACAAGGTGGTTGAGGTTCTTTGTTACAACCCTAATGGCCTAGTACTAACTATCCTAGTAAAAACCTTCTCTAACTATTTTCCATTTTAATGTTTAAAGTTTAGTATGTCTCTGTTTTCTTTTGTATTATTAAAGAAACAAAGTGTTCATTGATCGTTAAACCAATCTATACTTAACTGTCATTATGTCGTTAATCTATTCCAGACCTATACATTTTGCTATATGAATTATCAACAGATTTTTAAAATCTAACTGTGTTATATGTTTTGGTTGGAATACTGTGGGCTGTAGCAGTGGGACGTATATAGGCTGGGATGATAATGATGATGATGACTGTATAATACGGTGGTGGTTGATAGCCAGTTTTTTATGTGCCTCTTGGACATACAATCTTAGCTCAAACGAAACTGCAGTACCTAATCTACAGGGGTCGGACAAAAAGTGCCGATGACGTCAAACCACTTATAGAATGATTTCAAATAGTATTTTTGATTTTTATAAACAATTATCACTTATCATTTATCAACCTCTTTATTAAAAGATATGAAATTTATTTTATTCACTGAATTCCATTGATTTATTTACGATTATTTTGTTACTTCATTAATGCTACTTTGTTACTACATGTCACACGGAAGTTTAAATAAAAAACATCATCTTGTGTGCAAGATTGCGTAATTTTTACGTCATCCGCACCTTTTGTCCGACCCCTGCTAATCTACATGTAAGTTATTCTGCTTAATCTCTTTTCTAAGCGTTCTGCCTCAGTCAGTGTGGTCTTACCTTACGTTGCCTAGGTTATTTGAAGAGCGCGACGATGCCAGAGATTTTCGGGAAACCAATTTAAGAATGTGGTTTTACGATGGAGGTAATTGGGTTGTAAGAGGTGCGGTTTGAGGATTACAGATTAATCATCATCATATTACGATGATTAATATGACATTACTAGCTTTTGCCCGAGGCTTCGCCCGCGTGGAATTCGGCTATCGCACGCTGTTCCCCAGGGATAAAAAGTAGCCTATGTCACTCTCTGGCCCGTAAACTATCTCTATGCCAAAAAAAAAAAAAAAGAGAGAGAGAGCACAACACGACACGACAGATACAATGTGAATGCGGATTTATATAGGCCGAGATAGGATAAGTCAGGAATAAGACATCAGTCAGCTATATAGCTTGTGTAGTCAAACGTGTACTCAACAAAGACCTCTTCTCTAGATCTCCACGTCTTATATAGCGCAACTACGGCCCAGCCATTAACATATTGTCACTACACTACTTTAAAAGGATCTCGCATCTAAAATCAATGTCAACAAAATTTAACCTTGATGTAATGTTCACAAAGGGCACTCTGAACCAAAAAAATCTACTTATTTTGAGGTACCAGTTTTTTTTTGTAGTGACGATTATGTCGCGAATCGAATCCGTTTTAGAATAAAATGAATCATTCCATGAAAGTTACATAAAAACCAATTATACAGCTGTATTGCGTAAAAGCATGCATGGGTCGTTATTGGCCAAACAAATCCTGTTGTTTTGTTATCAATTAATGCTTCCAATATTTCTATAATTGTTGAATTGTTACAGTTTCCCAGTAGGTAAAGTAAATACATATCTGGGGACAATAAACACCCGTTGAATAATAAATCAAGTCAATTTTATGACCGGGTAAACTTTATTGTGTATAAATATCTAGTTTGGTACACAAATATACAGTTGAACCTTGAATCAACTTTCATTAAAACGACTAAGTTTCAAAAATCTGTTTTAACTTATTTTTAACAGACAAAAAAACACTTTTAGATTGTGGTTTTTAAGTGGAATTGGTGGTCTGGTAAGTTTTGCATGAAAAGTACGTGTCACACGTAGACATTCTGCACGTGTGTAATCGCACAGTTTAACAACAAAAAGTTGGAAACCCCCCGGCTTTGTCACTTCAAAGTTCAATATCTCAAAAACGGCCAAACCGATTTTGATGATACATGTCTAAGAACCATCGCTAAAAAAATTGCTTTCAAATAAAAAAAACCGCATTCAAATCGGTCCACCAGTTTAAGACGGTGCCACAGACAGACACACACACACAGACACATAGCGATCAAACTTATAACACCCCTCTTTTTGCGCCGGGGGTTAAAAAGCTTTTATTTATTTCGCCGTGTCCGTATGGGTCCAATCTTGACAGTCGAATTTCAATTCAAGTGATCAAATTGACTTGACTGAAATTTGACAAACAATAAAATAAGATTGGTTTTTTGGAATCTTTTATGTATTTTTTATTTCAATTCCAAAAAACAAGCTGAGATATGTGGTGCATAGGAGAAATTCGTGTCTGTATCACTGTCCAGCGGTGGTGTAGCGGTATAGCACACGGCACGGAATGCCGAGGACCTGGGTTCGATTCCCAGCGCTGGTCTTATTTTTTTGGTTTTTCTGTGCATCTGTGTTTCAGTTTGTATTTTCGATAACAATAAAATAAGCAAAACAAAGCTTATATTTATTCATACTACTTTTTACAAAATTAATCCACTATTTTTGCTCGTCAATATATATAAATCTACACTTCTACTGACTGAAATCGAATCAAATCGAGACCCTCAAGACATCAAACGTAAACAAACAATTGAGTTTTAAATATTCCAGTGTTATATGTTCTTTGTAATTTCAAAACTTCCCAAACTAAGCGAAGACAGGGTCCGTTGTTCGGAATACTGATATCTCTTCAAACAACGGGAACCTTCGGAGATCGTAACTCTGCATAAACTGGAGTTAAAAACAATATAAAGTTACTGCGTTGGTCTGACGAGATGGTTTCCTTGATTTTGCAAAAACAACATAATTTTAAGGTTTATTGTCGTTAAACTGAGATTTTACATTTAACTTATTCCTTAAATTTAATCTCAAACTCGAATTATGGATGCCCTCAAAAGACTCATTAAAAAAAAAACAAGTAAGTATGGGAATTATCGACTAACACAAGCTAGATAAACTTATTTTGTATCACATAAAAGCGTTATTAGATCGCTATAAAACGGTATAACATCCGCCTGGCAAGAGCTCTATTAAGGCCTAGATACGTGCTTTAAAAATTTTCTATACGTACCTACATTTGGACCAATCGCGTAGTTATCAGAGACGGATAGTAGCGGGGACATGACAGATGTTAAAATCCTAGAGGTATTCTATGTAATATCAAATAAACCTGTAGATACTTACGAGTAACTACGCAGTACAGGTGTTTATTAAAGAACTCAATCAGAAGAAAGTAAGAGTTAAGAAGATGTAACATATTAAGACTTCAAAACACAGACACTAAACTGAATCGCGTATAGACCCGTAAAAGGCAAAGACGGTTTGGTTTATACGAGATGGCATTTTATGCTTTACTCCATAAACGCTATAACCCTAAAATGGCACTAAATTTTATAGAGACATTGAGGTCAGATACAAATGTCATGCTTATAGCAAGAGTTTTTTTGAAGTGTAACCTACATAATTATTCTGGTTTTAGGGTTCCGAACCCAAAGGGTGCCAAGGGTGGGTTTTTAACCGTGTGACTTTGTGAATCAAGTAAACTTAAGAGTCGCGAGTACGCTCACCGCAGATCGCATTTTTATACAAAAGTAGTTTCGTTCTAATTTACAAACAACACACGGAAACAAAATAAAATTTTGCAACTATAATGGGAGCAGCTGTTTTGATGTCTATAATTCAATGTAACAGAATAAAATCGCTTTAATTTTAAGTTTTGAGGAATAGAAATTCGTTATTGTTTAACCAAAACTAATTATAAATATCGCGATATGGCTGCTCCCATTATAGTTGTAAAGTTGCGTTTTGATCCGTAGTGCTGCTTGTAAATTAGAACAAAACTAGGTTTGTATGGGGACGCGAGCGTACAGGGGACTCTTAAAGCCTTAAAACCTCTTAAAGACTCCTAGTTTACTTGATTCACAAAGTCAAGCGGTTAAAAACCGCGGCAGTTTAGCCCTGGTGCGGCCTAGCTCTAAAGTTCCATCATACAAGACCTCGTTGAGTTTTTGTCGATTTCTTCTCAACAGAGGTTTTTCCAAAACAGTGGTAGATTTTTCGTCATTCAGCCAGCCTGTATTTATCTAATAAAGATTATCGACTATGAATTTCGAAAAGTACCTCCCCTTTAGGTAGTTAGGTACTTTTATGATACAAGTTAGATAATCACGGCGGAAACTTGCAAGTTTTCCAGTGTTTTAGGATATGTACATTGACTGAGAGTCACACGGCTTTATTTGTTAAAAAAAATAACATGGCGAAATTAAATTGTCATGACTCTTAATTAGTTTAAAATGTTCGGAACATTTCCTTTGTCTCCCGATTATTTTAAGTACAATCATTAATTATTCACGTTGAATTATTTTAAGTCTACCTGTTGTCCAATTAAAATTTAATTAGTTTTTGACAATAATGACGACATTGAAATACAAATAATTACACCTAATAAGAATGGACATAAATTATTTATCTCTCATTCTGAGAGGAGGCCTGTGCCCAGCTGTAGGACGTATATAGGCTGGGACGATGATAAATTATTTAGTTGAAATTTGGTATGAGTTTTTCAGAATTCACGTGCAAAGCGATTCAATGGTGTGTGTGACGTATCCATTCTGTACTGGGCCCACCTGGGAACCACAGCCGAAGCTCTCTCGTTCCGAGAGAAGGCCTGTGCCCTGTAGCGGTACTTACGTATATAATAGATCTTAGATGATTGTAAACTTATAAGAATGGTGTTTTTTTCAATTCAACTTAAATTTCTATTAACGATTAACCTTAAAACATTGTATGTTAGGGGATCTATTTTAACATTACGTTGTATCCTCACTAAATCATCAGACCACAAAAACTTTATATTCGCCCGTTGGTGGTTCTATCTATGTTGAATATATTAGAAACGCAAAACAATCTACTTTATAAAATTCTATCTATCTAGAATTTTTACGAAGATAATAGGTAATCATGGAATTGCCGCCGATATCGGTACATATTATTCACGAATCCTTCATAATGCAATTCACCACCAACGAACACGGCAGCGTGGCAAAGGACTGTCCTTGTGGTAACCATAAATGCTTTCAGAGATTTTACTAAAACTAAGGCTACTCGTACTGGGTGTTAAAAGGATTAGTGCCTATCCCCGATCCCCCGAATCCCCTGAATCTCCCTATCTTGACGCTCAATGTTTTAATTAAGTTTAAAATTGGAATTTGAACAGCCATCGCTATTTGTTCAATTCAAACGATTATTCTCACCAGCCAGCTTCTTCATTCCATCGACGCTACTTGCGCTTTATTTACCTCTTTACCCTTTTCAAAAGTTACTGGCCACATAAAAAAAGAATGCCGTATACTTTATTAAATGTGGACCAAGATTTGATGTACCCACAGTCGAGTGTAATACCTAATATCTACCCTCGCAACGGTTCAAAATGTTACGAACAACACGCTATTATTTCGACGGAATAAAGTGGTGGTGCATATTTTTAAGTAAATAATTCGAAGAGACACATGTATACAAATCTCCTAAAACATTGACGGATTTTACGTAAATTGACGTTGAATTATTCGTGACATTAGAGCCCTTTAAACAGCATATCAGAATTATTTATGCACCAGAAACACATTTCCCTTCTAATATAATTAATCCTGCAAGCTGTGAAAAGTATCGCAGGAACAAACACGCAAATCGAATTCGATTCTTACACCACCAGCTCCTCATATGAAAACTATTTACATACCGTAACACCAAAAGCAATAAGGCATTACCGGTCCCGCTGGTGCACACACAACACTAACACTTACTTAAAACCTTGCTGGCTGGTTACACAAAAAAAAATTTTGAACTTCGATCGAATTGGGGATACGTACACGCGCGTTTGCAGGGATGAGCGGTGCCGCCCCGAGTGGTCGGGTGGCGAGTGGGAGCGCGAGTGACGGCCACCGCCGCGCGGCAGCCCTTATACGCCGTCTCAACCCCTACGCTAGCGCTCTGTGGGCGGGAGCTGCCATAGAGCTGTTGCAACGATAAAAAAATGTAATGTGTTAAATAGTGTCTAATAGTAATACATTCAATTTCATCAAATTCAGTTAATAAATATGTGAAATTAATATAAAAACAAAAATTGAACTAACTTACAAATTAATTGAATTAATGTGTTTATTTTAAAAATAAAATGCGTGGCCACGACGGGATTAGATTTAGTTTTAGGTGTTTTGTCTTACTTTCATTTGGATAGGTACATGTTGAATTTCTTGCCAGATTCTTCTCAACAGAGATTTTTCCGAACCGATAGTAAACTTTTTGACATACATAAGAGTTTGACAGAGGACAGAGTTTGTAGCCTAAATTGACTAAAAATATTTTGACTTTGATGACAGGATAGTCAGCCAATTTGACTCCTATGCCACCATAGAACGTGTCTTAATCATAATACTATTTCCTCATTCGATAACTATCGCAGCAAATCCTTTTACAAGCTTTTATTTAGTTTCAAGCCAAGAGAAACGTTGGGAGACCTTTGCTCAGATTTAAGGACTGCGCTAAGCGAGACATGGCCGCCTTCAAAATTGACCACCTTGACTGGGAAAAGTTGACGGAGACACGCACAGATTGGCGCGGACGTGTATTGGAGGGTCGCAAGTATTGCGATGAAACCTGGCACAAGGCTCTTGCTGACAAGAGACAGAAACGACATCAAGGCGGTTCTGCACCAACATCCGCAGACTTCTCTTGTCTAGCCTGTGGGCGAACATGTCGCTCTCGCATCGGTCTGGTCAGTCACCAAAGACGTTGTGCACAGGCGCCACGCCAAAATTCGTCTGGAACAGACGCGTAGGCCTGATGAAGTGATTTAGCTTCACCTGTCCCGTTGTCTGTTCGTCTGTCTAAAGACTAATCTTGCAAGTTCAATTCGACCAACTTCCAGTAGTTCGATTGACTTGAAATTTGGTATACTTATATAAATTGCGTGACAATACAATAATCTGGTAGTGACATCCTGTAGTTCGGCATTCATTACTAACATTAATTTGTCTGTAACCGTCTATTTTACATTTGCTTTTGCCAGAGACAGACAAAACATACATTTTGTTGTAGATTTGGTAACATTTTACGAATAAACGGGTAAATCTTTTGAAACCAAAGAAAGTCGTTTATGGAAAATTGCATGTACGTTTTTATAATCAAATTCCAAAAAATATTATCGATGAAACGGATACAAAATTTAAATCTATTGTCAAGAAAACATTAATATCTAAGGTGTATTACAGAATTAATGATTAAACGAGTATCATGGATGGACAGGGATATTTGGAAATAATTCCGATCCGCAGTGGCGATCCCTTATTCCAAATAGCGAATCTAATGTGTTAAAAATGTAGTTGTGTTAAATACTTGTGATATATAGCCACCATTAAATATTATTGTAAATCTGTATAAAAAAAAACATACCTCGTTGAGTTTCTGGCCGGATTCTTCTCAACAGAGGTTTTTCCGAACCGGTGGTAGACTTTTTTTGACATTCATAAGTGCTTTGACTTTGACTTTGAAAATGTTGATTTATGAGGAAACATTTTAGTGGAAGCTAGGGGTCTACGGAAAACATTGGTGTTGCATAGATGTAGCTAACTTACACATACCTATTATTGCTATTATTGTAGGGCCTATTGTATTGTTATTCATGTTAAAATTTTACGTCAGTAGGAAATCTAAATATTGATTTAACCACAGAGGTATCAGTACCAGCTCTAGATGAATCGTCTAGCGTCCCTGTCACGCCGCTCGTTGTCAACAAAATGTTATTAGCCACCATCTGCGGGACCACGGTTACGCGGAAAAATTCTCTAACGGAAGTGGAAAACTATTGCAGTACGTTGCGGAGCGCGAATTGCAGAGTTGCGAGGTATCGCGAAGTGTACAGATAAATTGCAAACCCCGGTTGGACATCCAAAGTAGTAAGTAGTAGGTAGTAGGGTATACTTAGTTTTAGATTAGACATCGGAGTTTAGTGTACTGCATGCCTTTGTGTTCAGTCACCCGACGGCAACGATTGGGTTTCTTCTAAGGCAGGGATGGCGAATGAAATTCACGCGTGCTAGTATTACAAACTTTCATCCCAGCCAATACTTACTGTCTGAACTTGTTCAAGCGCGTTGCCTCACTGTAACGACTGCTCACCCGGGTCTTATCAGAAATGGATAAAAGTACCGACGTAAGTCGCGTCCATATTTAATCCTATATAAAGCTCAATTATTGGCCATATCTAAATAAATGTGATCGTCTAGTTTTAAGTATTTAGGACCCTCTGATACGTTGTGTAAATTTTAATTATGCCGCAGTGAGAAAATGCTTTGTTTCAGAAAGTTAATGTTATGAGATGAATTATGCTATGAAATTTCGTTAGAATGACAAAGTCAAGTAGTTATTATAAGTAATCAGTCGCCGCCTCTGCTTCCTCGCCGGACAACGTCGCACCTAGGAAAAAATACCCGAGCACAAGGGACCCATTGGAATAAGACCTTTAGGTCGTATGGGGGAATCCTAATCGATTTGAAAATCTAGGCCTCCCAGCACACCTCAATAGCCTAGTCCCACACATAGATCGTTAGAAGGCCCCTGCCCCGATCATGTGTCCAACAAAGCCTTTGGAACAATCCTAACCCCCTAAAAATATCTTCCTTCAAACCGTCACGCTTTGCGTACAAAATCACACACGCCCACACACATGAACCCACAATCACACACGCCAATAGTGCAAGTTACGCTCGCCGCTTCATGCTGATTTTACGCTCACAAGCTCTTAATCTATGCTGATCTTACGCTTCCCTACACTCGAAGCTGCCGCGGGTTTGTTCGTGTCAAAGAACTAGAGGGTGTTGACGAGTTGTGCGAGGTAATCCGAATATCACTTGGATGCGTATAAGAAGCACCTTATCTGTGAACTCCTACAAAGGATACAGCTCTAACCAGTCTCCTCACAAGACGCTAGACGGTCAAGGGTCAAAAGGCCGAGACGGCGCACCTCAGAGCCACTGGCGACAATTATAAACACACAAGTAACTCAGGGCTCGTTTGTGTACCTAGTGCTTGTAAAGGACCCAGGTTAGTCGACAGACAACGTGTGCCTCCTGAAAATGGGCCCTAGTCCTTGACGTGCTGCTCTCCAGTTCATCCAGGAGCTAATCTCAGCCAGATAACCTTCCTGCAGGTGTGTTAGCTAGTGTTTGTATTCACTGCACAGGAATGTGTGGTGTGTACCTAGTGCATGCTGTGACAATCGAACAACTAAGATCATTCGGCTCATAAGGCGGATTACCTAGGCCGACCTCACGTGTGATGTTGTATAGTGTAAAATGATTTGTGCCTGTATAGTGTAAAAGTGTATTCGTTCTCTAGGTTGGCACGAACTAGAAACAAATTAAGCAGTGGCACGTGTGACACAGTAATCTAGTAAAACTCAGGATCGAGTGAGTAAGGATTGATTAGTGCATAAGATGTGTGCACTCTCTCCTTTATTCCACTGAGATTACAATGACACCTTAAAATTAATCAACTTAAGCGGTATCAAATTTATTTCGCTCACAAATAAATTCTTGTCACTCTCACACTCTTCACTCTTTCACTCTTTGTCCAATAAATTTCACGCAACGCAGCTCCGCCTCACGACGAACGACTAAAATAATATAAACGAATATATGACTAACTCAACTGCACTAAATACTAATCACCGCTGGCTCGTACAATACTCGTAGAGTATAGCTGCACCTCAAACTAATTGAGTCCTACGCGAATAAAGTAACAAACTAGACTTCACGCCCCGCAGCTCCTAGAAGGGAAGTGGTTTTAGAAGGTTTGATCAGAAAATTAACCAATAGTAGTAGAATTATGTGGGACTACGCGTGGCTATCCTCCGAGGAAGGTCACGGCGAGTCAGGTTAAGTGATTTTATAGATTTGAGGTCAAGAAATGGTAAATTTAATAGTTTTACGTGTTTCATTAAAGAACGACTATTTAGCTAGCTGGTTTAAAGAATGAACATAGTCCGCGATTTTTAAAGCTAGATCAGAACAAATAAATTCACAAAATTAATGCAATTACGTAACACACAAATCCAAAATTAAAACAGAGCACGAAATAAAATACCGTAAATTTGGGACCGAATCAGAAACACATATTGTCACTGTGACAAGATAAATTAAGTTAGACTTAGCTGCCACTACTCGTCCTTAGTAGTATAAAACTTCGACCGCTATGCTCCGGAAATGCGCCTAGCCCGCAACTCTCCGCATTCGCGCCCCGAGGTCCGATGTCGCGCCTATCTTTTACGGTTTCTCCGGAAGAACCTTTCGCGTTCGCGTGCCCAAGAACTGTCCCGCGCCTGTCACCTACGAGCTCTCAGGAAGGACCCCCTCCTCCCGACAAGCTCAGCAGTCGCTTCCACCACCATCTCCACCCCACTGCCCCGGTAGGAAGATACCTGACAGAGATGGAACTATCTACCAGCTGTCCTTGTCTAATTTCCAAAAAACCCCATCGACAATTGTTTCGGCGCAATCAAAAGAACCAATGCCGCCGCTGTCCTGGCAATAAAACATCCGGCTCGAACTCTCACATCTGGTCATTTAGACAAAGCTTCACTAGGATCATGTCTATTGTCTACAGATTCTCCCAAGTCACTTGTCTATTGCTATATTGCTTAAAAATACATCCTACGAATAAGTTAATTGAGGGTCCTTTGTACTGAAGAAAGTTTAAACAATAGCTCATAGTTTGGTTTTTACCAAGTCACACGCATCTGGCAAACTTTTCAATGCCTAATATTATTTTATTGGCTCGCTTTGAAATTCCGACAGCAAAATAACACAATAGCTATAATAAAGTATTATTTTATTTCGCGTTAGTCTATATTTTGAAAAAAAAAAAAAAACCACGTGAAACTACACATACTGTCACGGATTAACAGCCGTTACAGAACGCCCCGAAGATGACAAGATATTTTGCATTCGTAGTATGTAAAATATTGAGGAATCTTTAATAGGAATATGAAAAATGGCTAATGTACTCTTAAACCTTAATATACTACCATCGTGTACCCCTTACGTCTATCAATAAACATATATCTTACTTAATTACTGCGTCTTAATATAAACATTGGTTGTTATAGTGACATGGTAAAATGTACCAAGACATAACCCCTGTATACATACGTACATTTTCACTCTCACATTTTTTTATTCTTTTTTTTTTTTTTTTTTTTTTACTAAGGACATAAATACCCACATACTTTAATCCTTCAAACAGAGACATACATACATACCGAAAGTATTCAACCCAATGACATACATACATACCAAAATCATTCAAAACAACGACATACATACATACTTTGATCTCTCAGAACTCACGACAACTCAAAATATCTACTATGGTATAAGTTCTGTTGTTCCCTTTCCGGTTGAAAAAATAATGGGGCTAAACATGCGTCTTTGTAACAATCACAAAAGTAGAGGTCAACAATCTACCTTTTCCGTCTGACATCCAGTCTCCATGTTTAATTTTATTGCTAACCTTATACTGTTACTTACGACCCCAAAGTAGATAGAAAAGTCATTTTCAAATTCATCATCATCCTTCCAGTTTCCTAAATATAACCGCGAGCCTTTGTATTATTGGTTTAAGGGTTAACGAAACGAAATGATTTCCATTATTAAATTAACTTCAGAACAAGTAAATCCTCTAGCCTCTTCGCCCCGCAGTCTATCATCATCATCACCAATATCAGTATTACTTTTAAACTTCGAAATTGTATTTATTAAATTCTAGCACTTAGTCGATATTACAACGTGGCGTAACAAAAAAAAAACAAAATTATATACCAACTTTATATTCGCCTGCCTAAGGTAAGTACGCCCCGTATTCTATCGATTCTAATGATACGATTCTCATATTTCCTATGGTCATAAACTAAATCCTGGGCCTTTGTAATGATACAACAAAATGTACACAGGAATCGAACCCGTACTTAGGATTTTATATGTTTAATTAGTATTTACACACGTGGCTATCTACAACAACAAAAGATTACATACGGGAATCGAACCCGTAGTTAGGATTTTATCTACCTAATACAGATACATGATTAGGATAGCTAACAATGACAACAAAATTATACACGGGAATCGAACCCGCGAATGAGATTGATCGACAAACTAACCTCCACCCTAATCAAAAGGTAGGAATTTAACTAACCGGGCAGAGACAAGCCCGCTCCTAAACTAACTTAACAATTACTTTTACCAAAAAAAAAAAAACAAATGGCAGGATTCGAAAACACAAACAGTGTAACTACAGTTACACACGAACTTAATTCTAATGCTATTGTTAACTTAAATTAGTGTCTACTAAACCCTTTTCTCATAAACACAACGAAATTATCGCAGGTTTCGAACCTACGTGTGTAAGGTTATTAAAGTGATCTTATAGAACCACTTAACCCATTTACATATTAGTCTAACAGTTATTCCCTAAAGACATGCCAATATGTCGTGGCACATTCATATGGGTTAATATGGGATTCAAACCCACAACCAAGCAGAACTATGCTTACAACTATCACACCAGATGGTAGAGTAGTTTAAAAATTCTTATACGAAATCTTATAAGTAGATATTTCCTAATACAAAAGAAAACTTATAAGGAAATCTAACATGTAGTAACCCGAATTCTTTAAATAAGTATTTGAACTAAAACAATTCAAATTTTACTGACTTAAATCCTGGTCACGGCACCAACTGTAACGACTGCTCACCCGGGTCTTATCAGAAATGGATAAAAATACCGACGTAAGTCGCGTCCATAATTAATCCTATATAAAACTTAATTATTGGCCATATTTAAATAAATGTGATCGTCTAGTTTTAAGTATTTAGGACCCTCTGATACGTTGTGTAAATTTTAATTATGCCGCAAAGTGAGAAAATGCTTTGTTTCAGAAAGTTAATGTTATGAGATGAATTATGTTATGAAATTTCGTTAGAATGACAAAGTCAAGTAGTTATTATAAGTAATCAGTCGCCGCCTCTGCTTCCTCGCCGGACAACGTCGCACCTAGGAAAAATACCCGAGCACAAGGGACCCTTTGGAATAAGACCTTTAGGTCGTATGGGGGAATCCTAATCGATTTGAAAATCTAGGCCTCCCAGCACACCTCAATAGCCTAGTCCCACACATAGATCGTTAGAAGGCCCCTGCCCCGATCATGTGTCCAACAAAGCCTTTGGAACAATCCTAACCCCCTAAAAATATCTTCCTTCAAACCGTCACGCTTTGCGTACAAAATCACACACGCCCACACACATGAACCCACAATCACACACGCCAATAGTGCAAGTTACGCTCGCCGCTTCATGCTGATTTTACGCTCACAAGCTCTTAATCTATGCTGATCTTACGCTTCCCTACACTCGAAGCTGCCGCGGGTTTGTTCGTGTCAAAGAACTAGAGGGTGTTGATGAGTTGTGCGAGGTAATCTGAATATCACTTGGATGCGTATAAGAAGCACCTTATCTGTGAACTCCTACAAAGGATACAGCTCTAACCAGTCTCCTCACAAGACGCTAGACGGTCAAGGGTCAAAAGGCCGAGACGGCGCACCTCAGAGCCACTGGCGACAATTATAAACACACAAGTAACTCAGGGCTCGTTTGTGTACCTAGTGCTTGTAAAGGACCCAGGTTAGTCGACAGACAACGTGTGCCTCCTGAAAATGGGCCCTAGTCCTTGACGTGCTGCTCTCCAGTTCATCCAGGAGCTAATCTCAGCCAGATAACCTTCCTGCAGGTGTGTTAGCTAGTGTTTGTATTCACTGCACAGGAATGTGTGGTGTGTACCTAGTGCATGCTGTGACAATCGAACAACTAAGATCATTCGGCTCATAAGGCGGATTACCTAGGCCGACCTCACGTGTGATGTTGTATAGTGTAAAATGATTTGTGCCTGTATAGTGTAAAAGTGTATTCGTTCTCTAGGTTGGCACGAACTAGAAACAAATTAAGCAGTGGCACGTGTGACACAGTAATCTAGTAAAACTCAGGATCGAGTGAGTAAGGATTGATTAGTGCATAAGATGTGTGCACTCTCTCCTTTATTCCACTGAGATTACAATGACACCTTAAAATTAATCAACTTAAGCGGTATCAAATTTATTTCGCTCACAAATAAATTCTTGTCACTCTCACACTCTTCACTCTTTCACTCTTTGTCCAATAAATTTCACGCAACGCAGCTCCGCCTCACGACGAACGACTAAAATAATATAAACGAATATATGACTAACTCAACTGCACTAAATACTAATCACCGCTGGCTCGTACAATACTCGTAGAGTATAGCTGCACCTCAAACTAATTGAGTCCTACGCGAACAAAGTAACAAACTAGACTTCACGCCCCGCAGCTTCTAGAAGGGAAGTGGTTTTAGAAGGTTTGATCAGAAAATTAACCAATAGTAGTAGAATTATGTGGGACTACGCGTGGCTATCCTCCGAGGAAGGTCACGGCGAGTCAGGTTAAGTGATTTTATAGATTTGAGGTCAAGAAATGGTAAATTTAATAGTTTTACGTGTTTCATTAAAGAACGACTATTTAGCTAGCTGGTTTAAAGAATGAACATAGTCCGCGATTTTTAAAGCTAGATCAGAACAAATAAATTCACAAAATTAATGCAATTACGTAACACACAAATCCAAAATCAAACAGAGCACCAAATAAAATACCGTAAATTTGGGACCGAATCAGAAAACACATATTGTCACTGTGACAAGATAAATTAAGTTAGACTTAGCTGCCACTACTCGTCCTTAGTAGTATAAAACTTCGACCGCTATGCTCCGGAAATGCGCCTAGCCCGCAACTCTCCGCATTCGCGCCCCGAGGTCCGATGTCGCGCCTATCTTTTACGGTCTCTCCGGAAGAACCTTTCGCGTTCGCGTGCCCAAGAACTGTCTCGCGCCTGTCACCTACGAGCTCTCAGGAAGGACCCCCTCGCCCCGACAAGCTTAGCAGTCGCTTTTAGCACCATCTCCACCCCACTGCCCCGGTAGGAAGATACCTGACAGAGATGAAACTATCTACCAGCTGTCCTTGTCTAATTTCCAAAAAACCCCATCGACAATTGTTTCGGCGCAATCAAAAGAACCAATGCCGCCGCTGTCCTGGCAATAAAACATCCGGCTCGAACTCTCACATCTGGTCATTTAGACAAAGCTTCACTAGGATCATGTCTATTGTCTACAGATTCTCCCAAGTAACTTGTCTATTGCTATATTGCTTAAAAATACATCCTACGAATAAGTTAATTGAGGGTCCTTTGTACTGAAGAAAGTTTAAACAATAGCTCATAGTTTGGTTTTTACCAAGTCACACGCATCTGGCAAACTTTTCAATGCCTAATATTATTTTATTGGCTCGCTTTGAAATTCCGACAGCAAAATAACACAATAGCTATAATAAAGTATTATTTTATTTCGCGTTAGTCTATATTTTGAAAAAAAAAAAAAAAACCACGTGAAACTACACATACTGTCACGGATTAACAGCCGTTACATCACAATTACAAAATATTAGCGGCAGTAGTTACTTACAAGCAAATCGCTTAGTGCGTGTAAGTTGTGCAACATCGAACAACCAAATGGAATCCATAATTTGTACGCTCGTGCTAATTCGCTGTGCAAAGTTCCGTCGGATATTTTTGGAAAATACGTGGCTTATTTAGAAAATTTTCAATCAACTCTGGAAGTCAAATAAAGGAATGTGTTTTATGTTCGGATATTTTTGTTTTCTCGAAGTCCACATTTTCCATTTTTTTCTTTTACTTCTGCAAAATTTAAAGCATTGTAAAATTTTAGATAAAGCCAAGTATCTTTACGAGTATTAGATTGTTATGTTGTGTTGTAACAACAAACCTATTTGAGTTTGAGTTTGGTAAATACTTAAATTTTGTTATAAAATGAAGCATAATATTTATTTGCCACATTTAGGTGGGTACTTCTTTTTGTAATCCTCGTTGCTAATTTTCCGTTGTACTATTTTAAAGCAGGAAGCTACCGTAACATTTTGTAACGGACGGAAATGGACGGAGCTCTATTGTAGTTACGGTACGCAGTGAATTTAGGGTTGTTTAAAAATCAGCTAAAAAATGTGTGTGCGAATGTGGTAAAAGCTACGGTAAAAGAGTCCGTGCCGTGCCCGGTTGTAAGCCCGGTTTCCACCACAAGCGGAGAGGACTATCATTAATGACTTACCCCCTGTTTCACCATAAATTGATAAAATTATGGTTTGACTTGTTAATTTTGTTTCCTATTTTAGTATGACAGACTCGTATGGGAATTATTATTTATAACATGTTAAATCTATGTATGGGCTCTGATCGACTTTTTATTTCTATGACTTTTATTTTTTTGTTTCTATTCATGTACATTTATATTTTTGCATGCCTGATATTGGTGAAGTGTGTGAAACATTATTTTTTTTTTACATTGTGACCTGTATTATTGTATCACATTTTAAGCAAATAAAGATATTGATTGATTGATTGATTGAAAACTTATTTGGCAGATAAATGTGATGCCGTCGCTGTATGTTTGTTCGAATAGACGGAGACGGCATCACATTTATCTGTCAACTAAAATTAATCAATGGGTGGTGAATCAGCCCCTTAGTTTAACTTACATCGACCAACTTCTTTCTAACTACTAACTACTTTCATGCACCCGATCGTTTTACGTTAAACTGAGTCATTAATGAGTCCGCTGCGCTCTCGGTGTAAACCAGGCTTTAGAACAGGACTTCAGTTAATGTCTCAAATTTTTTGTCATAGTATTTTAACTAATGTTTGAAGTACTTCGAAAGACACTAAACATTTATTCGGTGGCCCAGGTCAGTTTAGGACGCCCCACATCTAGAAACAAACTAGCCTTTTAGTTCAGAGCCAGCTGGAAATTGATGTTACCTGTTCCTTGGAATTAAGTGAGTTCACAAATAGGTAGGAGTATTTACTTTGTAACAGCTTTTACAGTTTGTGTGCACATTTTGGTTATAGTCATCATCATCATCCCAGCCTATATACATCCCACTGCTGGGCACAGGCCTCCTCCAGTAAGCCGTGGTGGCTGAGTGGTTTGCCTATGGCCTCTCAAGCAGAGGATCGTGGGTTCAAACCCCGGCTTGCACTTCTGAGTTTTTCGGAATTCATGTGCGAAATTAAATTTGAAATTTGGCGATAGTATTTCTCTGTAATAATAATAATAAATCGTTTATTTCGATAACAAAAGAGCTTTTACAAACAGCGGTTGAGACGTCCTAGTTCCTAGTAGGTAAAAAAATACCAGTATCAGGAGACCTCATTCCTCCAATAATAGTAGGTACATTTTAACAGTGTTTATCTTAGACTAGTTTACAGTAGGTACTATCTTTAGAGTAGGTACTATGTTTGCAGTGATCGTATGTAAGTATTATTAAAGTGGTGGCTTCAGCTATGTACTTAATTAATGTAGGTATTATGAAATTATGAGAAAAAAAGCAGTTTTTTTTTACTATTTTCTAGTATCTGATTAATCTGTGGCTTACTTATGTAAATTCAGTGACAATACAATAATCTGGTAATGAAATTCTGGTAGTCCGGCCAGGATCGTCTCCGCAGGACCACAAAACAGATAGGTACTGAAGTCAATCACATTCACATGTATGTACTTCACTTTTCATACCTACGCTCGGCGGTTGCTCTAGGGTTGTCAACTATGGCTTATGCACAAAAAACTATCGCGGTAGTGGCACTCGTATCCAGTTGTTTGATTTATTGTTAAGAATGAAACGGGAAGAATGGAAATATAAATTAATTTTAATGTCATTGTTACCACTGGTAGCTTAAAAAACTATAATTCATCGTTTAATGTTGAATTTAAGCAACCGTCCACTGAACAGTTATAATAACTTTTTTTTTGTTGCTCCATTATTGCACAAAAAGTTAACAGACGCGTGTCTCAACCGGTCCGAGGTGTCGTGTCCGTGAGCAGTGTCTATGTGTGCGTTGCTCGAGCGCACTTTGTATGTAAATACATTGTTTTCTGTACCTATCTGTTTTGTGGCAGGACGGAACTTGGTACGGATGTGTTATTTGGGGGTGCGCATTTTATCACATAACTTTTTAAGTCCTATTATCGGAAGTCCGAAAATGTTTCTCATACTATTTTACATCATAACGATCACTCTTCATATTTTTTTTAATACCAACGATCGAAACTCATAATCATCAGAATTCATAATATCACTAATCATACACCTTGTTCATACTAATATTTCTTATACTAACGATCGAAACTCCTAATCATTCTAATTCATAACGCCAATATTCATAACTTTGTTAGTACTAATGTTTGTTTTCCTATATTTCTTAATCATAACACTTTATTTACCCGCATTATTGACGCGCAGTGACTTCGTAAATTTTCGATGGTGCGAAATGATGTATTTAAGGAAGGACTCCGTTAGGTACGACAACGAGCGAAGCGAGGAGTTGTTAGGTAGAACTGTGACTCTACAGTGCGCGAGCCGAGAAGCGAGCGTGCCGCGGCAGCGGCCGGCGAAGCGCCAGAGGACCGAACATATTTTTCAACTAATACTAATATAATATAAATAATTAACGATATAAGTAAATCTTATTTTGAATAGGTAGTTACCGTTATGAAAGACAATATTATGAGTTCAAATGTTTTCTTATTAATGCCATTATTAATAAGAAAATTATGATATTCGTCTGTTATGAAGGAATATTTTCTGAATAACAACATTATGAGATGTGTTCTTAGTAATGACATTATGAGTATAAAAAAAAATATGAATACTCTATGTTATGTTAGTAATAAAAATTCATGGATAAAAAAGTATGAGAAAAAAATTTAGAAGAGTGATTATTATGAACACAAATCGGTAGTAAAATAAAAAATAGGCATAAGAATTTTATGAGAGTCAATATGGTCCCGTGATTTGGATAACGATCCAAATACCTACAGTCAATAAAAAATACAGTCAGAAAAAGCTTGTTATGTAAAAGTTTTTTTTACTATTTTTTTTCATCATGTTGTCAGTTAACAAGTTGACACTTAATATTGCAGTTCTCTTTTGTTTAATTTTTCAGTTTATGAAATAGTATAAAATATAGTATAATAGTATAAAGTGCAACTTTTATTAATAATCTAGACACGTTTAAAACGTTGCATAGCTTTTAGATTCTTACAAGCCTTGAAGTGTTTTACAGTAGAACTGCATACAAATTGAAAAGGCTGATGAACTTTCGATTCTTCATTCAGTTAACGAAATTTTATGTACAAATTCGAAAATTCCCGTAAAATAGCATACGTTGCTTAGAATTTCCTTGAAGATTTGCTTTTTTTAAAGCCTTTGTTTTTAACGATTCTAAAAAATAATCCAAGGGCGGCCACAAAAAGAAATAGGTTTACCATTTAACCTGGAAACCCAATGGTCTAACAGACTTGTGGTTACGACCGCTTTTAAAGGCAAATGAGATGAGCAATGGCGTTACGTAGTAATGAACCAAGAAGTAAGTATAATACATCAACGTTGTACTTTGCTTATTTCACGATTTTTTTATATATATAAGAGGGGGAAAACGAGCATGCGGGTCACCTGATGGGAAGCATTCACCGCCAACACGAAGGGTATCACAGGTGCGTTGCCGGCCTATTGAGAGACTGATAGGCTCGTTTTTTAAAGATCCCTTAGTTGTACCGCTCCAGAAACACTGGGAAACGATGGGTACAATACGACGTAAATTAAAGAAACAAAAATACGATAACGTTTTTCATAAAGTCATACATTTTTTATTTCATGTACCTCGTCCTAAATATAGTGGATTAGGGACGTGATGCTTGTTTTATAACTTCACTTTTTTTGTAAACACCAAGGCTTAAAGTCAGAACGTGAATAAAATATTCTCATGTAGGTATCAAAGTACAGCCTGTTTTTATTTTCACATACAAATGCAAAGATTCTTGATGAAACACCGCAAATCAATACATTAAATTACTATACAGACAGGAACTATCTATACTTTTATGACTATGGATATCTAAGATGTTATGTTTCTTATTATCATGTAGTTGGAAAATGGATATAAAACTGGCATCCGATCGTGATATCTAGTGTTACTTGAAATTATCTATTCTTATTACCCTACTGCAAGGAGAGGTATTGTTTTTATCATAAGTAGTCGAAATTAACCCGTGAGCGACCCGGAGGTGCACCAACCAAATTTGTCCGCAACTGCAATAGTCGCTCTTACTGAGTTTTTTTTCACTGACAGATGGCGTTAGGCACACGGGTGTCTGCCTAGGCCGCTCGACGGGTTAAGCTCCTAGTCATTCTGGAAGGAAACGTGTAGTTTCAATCCATAGCGAACATTGAGTGTCTAAGTATGTATAATTAACTATCATAAAACTAAGTTATAAAATATAAAACCACACGATGTAATTTAATTAATAGTAGGTACCTATTGTTGAATATTATAATGTTAAAAATAAGGAGTGTAGTATTCGCCAACAAACTGTTTTGCAGTTTGGCGAAGTATTTGTCATAAATTTAATGTATTTCTTTTTGTTGAGATAAATAAAAAAAAAAAAAAATATATATATGTAAACTCTTTATTGCACATAAAAATATAAATACACAGAGAGGAGAACAAAGGCGAGCTTATCCCTAAAAAGGGATATCATCCAGCTAACCTAGTCTGTTTGTCTATGTGTGTAAAGCTATCTTATCGATCACTTTGGCATCATCATCATCATTATCATCATGGATAATTTTGGCATAACGCCATCCATTAGAGACCACTTTAAATCATTAGGGTAGTCGGGTTAGCCCAGACACGGGTTTGACGCGCATACGTATTCTCCCTCGAACTGTGAAGACTAATAGTCCTTTTGAAGCGTATTACGTGAACTATTCATAGACGTGAGCATTGTATCGAGAAAGGTTGGGGTTAATACATTTTTAAGGAATATAATATTAGATTTTTTTTACACATTCAAGTTTTCGTTCGAAAATGGAGATACAAAAAGTTGGAAACCTTGACGACTGTACTTAAAATATGTATGAAAGTTTTCTGTTGTGACACGAAATTTAAGCATGTCAGGCTATCAGGGTTTGTACGTCGGGGGTAATTTCGGGAACTGCCGATTTTTTGAAAAAACTTATTCACCAACAGAAAGAGACAATTCCAGATGCCAATAATAATAAATAATAAAACCACGCTTAATAGATTATTCGCCACCGAAAATAAAATATTAAATAAAATAGTAAAAGTCATTTCCGAGATCCCCAAAACAAATAATTACAAATATACAAAATAACTGTACCCGCGACGCCGTCCGCGCGGAATTCATATATCGCTATCCCCTGAACTATGAAAATTCCCTGGATAATAACTCAGAATGTCCTTTCCCGGGATCTATTTGTATACTGAATTTCATCCAAATCGGTGCAGCGGCTTAGAAGTGAAGAGGTAACAAACAAGCAAGCAAACAGACTTACAAATTACGCATTTAAAGATATTACATTTTGCGGTCTTCACTTTTCAATGTATTTTTATTTATTACTTACAAATAATAGCAATTCATTCAAGAGTTCATCGACCGACAACATTAAATTTTACAATTTATCTAATCCCGTCACCGAAGCTTGTAGCGTGAAATGAGACATGAAAAACATTAACTTCAACACTCTCACCCGGTCAAGACACACACCCATTCCCATGTCTGCTCCTAGCATGTTATTGAAAATACATAAGCATCATAACTTAGAGATTGGTCATAGTATAAAGGCAGTAAGTAATCTACAAACCACGCGCCGAAAGCACCCAACTATTACCCGCTTTTACCCTTCATAAATTTAGAGATTCTCACTAAAATATGTGCTATGTGTACAGTGTGTGTACAGTTAACCAATTTCATTCATTTAATACACAAGTATCGTTCTAGTCAAATCAATTTACTAAGATAAGGTTGTATGCCTGGAATACGGTAAGGCTACCTCTTACTTAGTCTGTACCCTTAGTGTAAGTTTTCGGTTACACAATACGTCTCGATCGCGTTCGCGTTAAAATCTCAATCTATATGCAAACACGAACAGCGCCTCTAGCGGTGCGTTTGCGATGTTCGTGTTTCCATACAAATCATAAAACAAAATCTATTGTATGTAGTTTTTGTTTTTCAAATTTTTTATTGATAACATAATACAATTGGAAACAAACATACTTGCTAATTAACAACTATATTATTATAATTTGCTAAAATTAGGGATACTTACAGGCTACTTGAAGTCTCTTAAAATTAACGGCATATAAGGACTTATACATTTGTTAGACGACTAGGTGGCATAGTGGTTAGAGAACCTGACTACGAAGCTTGAGGTCCCGGGTTCGATTCCCGTGTCGGGGCAGATATTTGTATGAAAAATACGAATATTTGTTCTCGGGTCTTTAAAAGTATTTAAGTATGTATCTATATCTATATAATTATATTTATCCGTTGCTTAGTACCCATAACACAAGCTTTGCTAAGCTTACTTTGGGACTAGATCAATTGGTGTGAATTGCCCCCCCCCCTGATATTTATGTGCACAGTAATAGTTTGAAAAAAAAAACGAAACACTGCACATTTTCTATATTATAACCAATGCAGGCGCATAACTTTGTTTCAGTTATTGTTTATGTTATGTAGTGACAGCTTATTTTAAGTTTCCTCGCTGGAATTATACTATGTCGCAATGCTGCTTCGAAGGAAAACTGTTAAAACGCTGGTGAAATTCAATTACATAGGGCATCGTGAGGCAATGCCGGTGCAATTCGCTGCACCCTGCCGTCTGCAGTCCATTGATGGGTAGTTTATGAGTCCAGTGTGTTCACCGAGCAAATAGAATGCGAGGGAGGGGTGCGTTGCAAACCATTGTGAATCACATAAAATGAATAACCAATGTATAACCAAGTGCCAAATTTCATAACTCCATCCCCAGCTGATGAGATTTTGTCCAGATCCCGTAGGAATATATTGAGATGAAAAGTAGCCTGTGTATACGCACAGCTAACTTGTATGTCAATAAAAAGACATGTCAAAATCGCAGCTAAACTACATGCCAAATTTCATTGAAATCCATCCAGCCGTTTTAGCATAAAGGAGTAAGAAACATATAAGTACACACATAAATAAATAAATATCATAGGGCACTTGACACCAATTGACCTAGTCCCAAAATAAGCAAAGCTACGCTAGTACTATGGATACTATGCAACGGAACGGATAATAAACATACTTATATAGATATATACATACTTAAATACATATACATACTCACGAACTTTCGCATTTTTAATGTTATTAGGATATATTTAATTCATTTTTTATTTGTGTATTAGAGATTAAAATTATACATTTGGAGAAAAGTTAAATGAAAGCATTTAGAATATTATAAACCGGTAAATTACTGGTTACCGGTTTAAGGCCGTGGTTGTTTTTCCAGGACAACAAATTTTACACGTGCTTAAATTTAATCACCTGTCCCAACGATTTTCAAAAAATCTACGAAGGATTTTCTCTCAATTTATAATTAACCCTTGTAAACTCATAGGTCGATGTTAATAATTAATACTTCGCCCACTCAAATACTTAGTTAAAAGGTCATCAGTTACTCTAAACTCGATACATTTTTGTTTACGTCCGTACGATGAGAGCCTACTTACTTCACAATCATCATCATCATCATCATCCCAGCCTATATGCGTTCCACTGCTGGGCACAGGCCTCTTCTCAGAACAAGAGGGCTTGGGCCAAAGTTCCCACGCGGGCCCAGTGCGGATTGGGAACTTCACTCGCACCATTGAATCGCTTCGCAGGTTTGTGCAGGTTTCCTCAGGATGTTTTCCTTCACCGCAAAGCTCGTGGTAAATTTCAAATGTAATTCCGCACATGAATTTCAAAAAACTCAGAGGTGCGAGCCGGGGTTTGAACCCACGACCCTCTGCTTGAGAGGCGACAGGTCAAACCACTAGGCCACCACGGCTATATAGTTCACAATACCTACTCAGAAACATAACAGAGAATGGTGAAACAGGGGGTAAAACTTAAATTAAAAAGACGAAATGCTGTTTTGGCCCAATTTTCTGTAATAGAGAATTTATACTTAACCCACCTAAACGTTTCTCATCTCTACTACATCCTTGTCCTTTTTACTTCAAGTACTAAAGGAGTAGAACTCTAACTTCTCTAATATTAAGGGACCTACAATTTTTCATCAATCCTACTAATATTATAAATGTGAAAGTTTGTGAGTGAGTGAGTGAGTGAGTATGTTTGTTACTCCTTCACGCTGAAACGGCTAAACGGATTTGGATGAAATTTGGCAAAAAGTTAGGTTATAACCTGGATTAAAACATAGGATACTTTTTATCCCGATATTCCTACGGGATAGGGATACAATATCGAAATAACAACCGTTTGGTATTGAGTCATGAAATTGGCATGGGTGTTTTAATTTAACGTCAATGAAAACCACGTTGTTATTTTAGGGAATTCCCACGCGAATTTAATAAAATCCCGGAATTTCAGTTCAACTGCTGTATTATAATGATTTACGCGTGCGAAGCCGCGGGTAAACGCTAGTATTTAATAAGGCAAAGTTCAAAGCTTTTGAACCAAAAACAAGTCACCTATTTATAGCGTGAAATGTGATTCAACACGTCACAACTGTTTTCCA
Source organism: Choristoneura fumiferana (assembly GCF_025370935.1). NCBI lineage: Eukaryota > Metazoa > Arthropoda > Insecta > Lepidoptera > Tortricidae > Choristoneura > Choristoneura fumiferana. The sequence goes on from NC_133486.1 coordinate 9,570,898, forward strand.
GTGAAAACTGCACGTAAACTATTTTAAAATGAAAGCTTTTAAACGCTTTCAGCGAACACTTTTTCAGCGTCAGGTCGTGAAACGTTAAAAGGTTGGGTCATAATTTTGCTACGTGAATTTAAAAGTTGAAAACTTATTTTGAACCTGTTGCACCTGGGTGTAATTTGGGCGAGTTTATAAAGGACGTCATATAAGGTAAACGGTAAGGAGAAAAGAGAAGAAGAAAGAGACTCCGATTTATTTAGGTGTGAAAACGAATTAAAGAAAGAAAGAAAGAAGAAAGAAAATGTTTATTTGGCTTATAAACAAAGTAACAAGATAAAACAACAAGGTACACAATATTGTATTACTTAAAGCCGAAAGGGCTGGCAGCTCAGCAATGCTAAAGGGGATAGTAGCCGCCGTGTCATATAAAAAGGCAGCTTAGAGCAGGGAAAAAATGGAGACAGGTTCACTGACTGAACCGACAAGAGTGTAACTCTTACAATGGAAGAAACCACCTGAATAGGGAGTAATAGATAAGTTTCCATTATTACGGAACAGACGTGTGCAAAATCTACCAATCATTAGTCGAAATCCACATCACACACATTTCAAAGGGAGCGGAGCAAGACGTAGATTTCAACTACTTAATGTATCAAAGTGGTTTAGTTTTGCCAGAGACAAAATAGGCTTTGTGATGTGGTACTTGACTACTAGCTACTTGGAGTGGCTCAGAGTGACGCAACGGCAACGAGCTATGGACAGAGCTATGCTCAGAGTCTTTTATCTGCGCGGTAGAATCCGGAATACGGAAATTCGCCGAAAAACTCAAGTCACCAATATATATGTAGCTCCAAGAAAATGCAAGTTGAAGTGGCAGTGGGCGGGCCACATTCCTCCAGAAACAGATAAGCGATCGTGGAGATAGAATTTCGAGTGGCGACCATGAAGTACAAGGCGAGGCATTGGGACGCTTTTTTTCAGCAGTCGTCATCTCCTGGCTGATGATGATGAATGTGATTCGTCAGATTCTGGAAATGTCTGCTCCGCTCCACCTCAGTGTGCGATTTTTCGAAACGTTTTGAAATTTAACGGTCTACTTCTTTCTTTTTGATAGGTAGTTCGAGAAATCTAATTGAGTTTTACCAAAGGATAAGCTCTATTTTGTACCTAAAAATTGGGGTTTGATTATTTGCCTTTCGTTAAAAACATAGGTAGGCACTGTACCTATATATGTTACTTCTAGATGTTTGGAATCAACCTACCTTTCTAAATCAGCTTTATTCATTGTCTTACTAATTTCAATATTCTCTCTAATGAAAGCATAATAAATACCATTCCCAACTAAAACTCTTGTCCCTTAAATGTAAACAGAACTATAATTCTCAACATAAATTAGAGCAAATGACAAAAGTTTCGCGCAAGTCAAATCCAACACCAAATTAGAACTTGTTCTTTTAAAGCTCGTGTTACGACAACTTTTTGATTAGAATTCAAAGTTTCTACAGCGGAATATGATTGAAAAGACGTCTGGCTTCATCTAGTTCTCTCCGTCTTGCTATGATTACATGAAATACCCCACAGAGACCAAGCTTTTGTTTAAATTACGCAAACGGGTCCCCTTTGATCAAGCAGAATTTGCGTGCGATGAAATTTGTGTGAATTTATGTCAAATTTCCGAATTAGACAACAAAAGCAATAATAATTATTACAGAGTTGACAATCGCCGAATTATGTATGCAGACCAGCTGACAAAGAATTTCCTAATTCATTTTGTGCTTATAAACTATTATAGCGAAAAGTCGTCACGGAAATATTGAAGAACAAGTTATACGTTTTCGTTCAAAAAACACATACTAGTTCTAAAAATAATTAAAACCAATTTAAAGAGAGAGTGTAAGAGAGAGTGAGCGAGAGAGAGATAGAGAGAGAGAGAGAGATTTACACATAAGTATTCGAATCAAAGGGCAAAAAAAGGCAAGGCAAAAGGTAGAAAATATATTATGTTATCCTAAGCTGTCATACATAGGTGCGTTGTTTGCGTTAAACGTATATAAAAAGCGTTGTCTTTGTAATAAACTTACTTGTGTGGCATGTCTTCTTATTTTCCGAATATTTGCATAAAAGACCTCTTTGTCCGATGAAACTTGTTTGATTCTTTGACGTCAGAGGCTAGTGTACTTCAAAGGGTTTAGAGGGACGATAAAAAGTAAAAAAAGGAAGACTGTAGTCGCGAGTAATCGTGCGAAGCGACTATCGACCTTGTCACTTATGTAGGCAGGTAACAGGTATTAACTAAAGTGTGGAGTGTTCTGGACCAGTAAAATTTTCAATTAATGTTAAAAAAAGTTGAAATGTTATTTTTATGCACTGAAATTGAAACCATCAAAACCTAAATTTAAATGGAACTCTTGCTTTGGAAATATCATGAATAATGTAATGAAAGCGGTAAATTAATAATATTTGACTTTGAAAACTATGAAACGGACAGTCCGAGTTGTATTTTATTACGCGAAGATAATAATTTTCAAACGCGTGGATATTATACTGACATTTGATTTGGACCCGCAATCTGACATAATCATACTTTGACAATGGCGCTAAGTATTCGTGTTCTTTACACTGTTGCGGTCATCGCACGTCGTATGCGGCGATCAACGAATATAATTGCCGCATTATAAGTACATTCGCGCTGTCATCGTTCATCCACCATTACCTCTTATATTTTGTTTTTCTAGAATATTTTATCGTACAACGGCAAAACTCGCTAGACACCGGCAAAATTGTCCGTCTATGGACAGAGCCATATTTAAATAAACACTGAACTAATTGCCGCATTACTTTACATTTCATTTCTATTCTTCCTTTTATTCGCTCTATGGTACATTGAACATGCAGAATACTGAAATATCGTCGGAACGCCTCGAGGAATCTAATAAGGGTATTTGAGAGACGTGTCGTTTATCTTAAAGATATTCGTTTACGGTGTAATATTGATTCATACACGATCGAGCGGGAAGTGCGTTGCAGTACGAATATAAAGCATATTGTGTGCAAACACTTAAACATACCATTTTTACGTGTGTGAAATGAATTTAAACAATAAAATACAATAGAAATATTCTATATTGTACACCACAAATCATTACAATAATTTTACAGAGACTAAATGCAGGGTAGACCAACCCTTGTAATCAAAAAATCATAAAATGTTATATTAACAACGTGGCGTCTTCTTTAAACATGACTCTGAACAATGTACAATGTACTCGTAGGTTACAAAGGCCTGATAAAAAATCCATAATAATCGAAGAGGTCATACATAGCTATGTCATAAGAACATCACCAGGGTTGTGTGGTCGAAACTCGATCTCATAATTCGTAAAAACTTAATTAAGTAATTAAAACTTTTGCGCAAGTTCTTTTTTCAACAGTCACTTATTTCGACTTAAGCAACGTTTTCACCAATAATGTGCGAGGATGTGTTGCGAGGGATGTGTTTTTCATTAACCAATAGAAACGCTTCATTTACACATCCTCGCACAGCACATCTCTGGTGGAAACAGCTGAGCGTAGCGAGGTGAGGTAAATAAAGCGTTTCTATTGGTTAATGAAAAACATATACCTCGCAACACATCTTCGCACATCTCTGGTGGAAACGCTGCTTTATCGGGTTTGACCACGCAACCCTTGGAGCAGTAAGGGAGTAGTTTATTACATGAGTCAAACTAACAGCGAACCTTTTTCAATAGACAATGCAAACTATTCTTATTTCACTCCAGACGACAATAGAATCTACGTCATATGCAACCTAATCTTACCTCGGCACCCGTGCCAAGTAAGATGCCAGGCATCAGTTTATAAATAGTATTACCAAGTTTGGCAGAGTTCCCAAGTAGGCGCGAGTAGGTACTATATGCATATTACTAGACTAGGCTTTGACGAGTTTGATTTCAGTTTAATCTAGGCTTTCATGGCTTTGTGTATGCTAAGTTAGTAAATTTAACTGAGTAATTTAGGCACAGAAAAGCTAGAATTATTGCCTACAATTTATTTTAAGGTTTTTTTATGAAATAGAAAGGCAAACGAGCAAAAGGGTCACCTGATGGTAACTCAGCACCACACATGGCGGCCTTCTACACCAGTCCAGGGGATTACCGATACGCTGTCAGCTTAGAGGCTAAGATAGAACATTTAATGTACCAGTAATTTTATTGAATGTTTTTACTTTCGATGACAGGATACAGCGCATTGTTTAAGTTGTTGGAATATAGCAATGTCTTAACAACCCATTATTTTTCTGTATACAACTTTCTAGCCGCGTGGTTTTTGATCTATGACCTCTTAAATAGATGATCATGTGTTTAATCCCCGGCTTACATCTCTGAATTTTTCAGAATTTTCATGCGAAATTACATTCGAAATTTACCATAAGCTCCCAAAATTTCGACGCGTTCAACCCCACACTGTCCTTTTCAATGGCCTGTACTTAGTTGATTAGAAAGTAAACGTTTAGTTAATTAATGAGAGAAGTTTGTCGATATTTCACACCGCAGCCGTTGCACAACGACAGGCAGTATTTACGACCTCGGTACAATGTTTGACAATGATAATTTACGGCCGTACTATCACCAGTAATTGTTAAGCCTATGTGGAACCTTGTCGTGTAAGATGATTGCTTTTACTATACTAACACCTTGCTTGAGATTAATTACGTTGGTTGCATAGTACCTAATCATCATAAATAAAGAGCTAGAGCATTTGCGATCCCTTACATCAAATGAACTTTGATGAGTTTCTTGTCAGATTCTTTCTCCAGATTCCTCTCAAAAAGGGAGGGTTTGAACTATATTCCCTTATCCCACTCGGACTCAGAGAGAAAAATAGAACTTCAATTCCTTCACTAAAAATCTCATGTTAAATCAAAATTAATCGCTTGTAAATCCCAAAAAACAAAAAGGGCGGGTTTGAACCCTAGATCCCCGTAAAAGGACTTGTCAAACCACGCTTCCACACATAATTATCCATTGTTTCCTCAACAGTCAGATAACTACGGCCACAGTTGTCCGCCATCGCAACCAGCGTGATTGATTGATTACTCTGACCTATTATAAAAGTGGAGCGGGGACAATTGGCTACTCACCTTCATATGTATGTTCATCAATGGTAAGTAAATATTATATGTTTCTATTAAATTAATTAGGGATGAAAATAGCTTTGCGCTTAGTCTTTAATTGGTGGTATTGATTGATGTTTGAGGTTGTTAACACACGTAACTTTAGGTCAGGATACTCCGAAATTCGAAATTCGTATCATACCGTCCCTCTCGTATAGACGTCCTGAGGGAGATTTGTCCTTAAAGGAGGTCTAGTAGGTTATTTTTCTAATAATCTAATAATCGAAATTTGACGTGTGTCTTACGAAGCTATGTGCATAAATCCGAGTCGCACTTGGCCGATGCTTAATTGTATTGTTTTCATAAATACGTCATCAGTACTGTCCCTAGCACCAATATCTGACACAGAAACCGTAATAAATATCTGATACTACTCTATTTCTAGGGCCCTTATGACGTATCAGATAATTTGCACACTGCTGTGGCAGATATTAATGCAGGACTGTACTTCCCGCAAACTTTTTTGAAATGTCCTGTTTTCATCGGCCTATTCAAATTCCGAAATGGTAACTCTACCCACGCCAGGATTGGCATGCAATGAAGACAAAGCTTTGTTGAAATGCACTCAAATGAATGGAGTCAACTTTGTCGATTTGTGGAATTTACCACGTAGGTTTGTTCGAAAATCTAGCGCTTTATGTGAGCTGGTGTAGCTTCCTATTGTGAACGGATGACGCAGATTGGGTGAACTGCTATATCTGCAGTAGTGAATAGATAGATGATGTTGAAGCCGCGGTGACCTAATGGTCTGACCAATGAGGTCACCTGTGGTCTACAATGGTTTGAGCTATGGTCTACAATGGTTTGAACTATGATCTCAAGCAGAAGATCGTGGGTTCAAATCCGGGCTTACACCTCTGAGTTTTTAGAAATTCATGTACGAATTTATTTATTTTTTAATTTACCGCAAGCTTGGTGAAGGAAAACATCGCGAGGAAATCTGCACAAACCTGCGAAGCAATTCAATGATGTTTGTGAAATTCCCAAGCCTGACTGGGCCCGCCTGGGAACTATGGCCCAAGCCCAATTCTGAGAGGATGGCTGGGATGGTGGATGGTAAAACCATTCAAATTTCAACCCGTGTTTAATAATGTAATTTTTAGTAAATCAAAACTTTGCGGAATCTTGAAACAATTCAAATATCAGTTCTTATGGTTAACGCGAGAGACGCCGCAAGTAAAAGCTAGTGTAAAATAAGTAATCCGCACCGCCACATTCGTTATACAGTTTAAACTATGATGTAACTTCACAGTAAATAATAGATTGATCGTTAACATCCCAGCCCTCAAAGGTCAGAGATGTGTATTATTAGAACAGTATATTACAAAATAACGTTGTGCGATCGATTGTGTCTAGCTTTTAAATACCTCGGTTTTTAGGGTTCCGTACCTTATATATACTGTAGTCTTTGGTTCCGTACACGGAGGTGACAAACAGAAACTTATTAATATCGCTACGCTGTCCAGCAGTCAATGCGTTTATGAGATACTAGCTGTTGCCCGCGACTCCGTCCGCGGAGAATTCGGGAACTATTTATCCTATTTCCTTTCCCGGGAGTCGAATTACCTGCATACCGAATTTCATCTAAATCGGTTCAGGGGTTTAGATTAGATGAGGTAACAAACAAACAGACTTACAAACTTTCGCATTTATAATATTAGTGGGATGGAAAGTGGAATTGAACTTGGAAATTACAGTGGCAGGGATTTACTATATAAGCTACCTTCATACGAAGTTTAAAATTTATAGTGCATACTACTGAAAGTATGTATAAGTTTAGATTCCTCGTAAATTTTTCGATTGCGTTGACTTAGAAGTTCGACATTTGCACTATTTTACTAATGGGTAGTAGTTTTATTTAATATTTCAGCTTGATACCTCCACCTGTTCCTGAAAAAAAAGGGTCTTGAACGACGAACGGAGGAAAAGATGGACGAACGGACAGCAAAGTGATCCTATAAGAATTCCGTTTTTACCTTCTGAAGTACGAAAGTGTAAAAATAGAAAACTCATATATTTCCCAGGATTACAAACATGCTGCAGATTTTAATAAAGAATACTTAACATGAAGCCAGGATCTCACTAAGCCAGTCCTACCTAGAGCTAGCATTATTTTAATGACCGTGCCACATTAACAAAGTTCTTATGAATAGAAAGTTATTAAGTTTCTGCGGCTAAATGAATGAGCTCGTTCTCAATTAAGGTTTCTTCCTTTTAAGTTTTGTAGTTATAATTTAATTGTAGACTTTGTTCTTTGCAAAATTTTCATTAAGTATTACATTAAGTTGCAATATAATGCTTATAGAAATATGTTATTCTTCATGGAACGTCACAAATAAATTAGTAAGTAAGTTTACAAAAAAAAACCGGCCAAGAGCGTGTCGGACACGCCCAAAATAGGGTTTGGTAGTGTTAATTTAGGGGAATTCTGGGAAGAATAAAAAACAGATTATTCGGTTTGGTGCCGACCGCTGCAGTCGGTGGTGGCGAAAAAATGGCTTTTATTTCTATGAGGCAATTCTTATATACTAGTTTAAAAGCGCCCTCTTTGGGCTGTTTAGAGAACTGATTGATAAAATACAATCATTCGGTAGATCTCGTAGATCTTAAGGGAAAGTAGTACCATCAGGTTCGACTAGATGGCATTGCTTATATAAATCGTTAAATTAATAAATTTAACAGGTAGCCATTACGAAAAAATTAAGTAATATTTTTCTAAGGATTTCGTATTTTATACGGAATCTTCCAAGTTTAGGTATATTCTATACCTCAGGCTGCTATTTACTCATAAACTACTAATAATTCTCAAGCAAACTTAGCCATTATAGTTTTCCTTGTAAGTTTGATATACTTACAAGCCACCACCACCACCACCCTGAACTACCATCCTGATTTTTTTTAAATTTTTCCACCCACCGGTTTAGATTTTAGAGGGGCGACGCTCGATTTTAATGAAAATTTGTACTTTCAAGTTGAATATTTCGCAAACATATCACTGAATCGAATAATCGTCGTAGCAAACCGCTAATGGTTTTAAAAGACCTATCCAACGATACCCCATACTATAGGGTTGGATGAGAAAAAAAATCACCCCCACTTTACGTCTATGGGAGGCACACTAAAGATTTTTTTTTTTAATTTTTTATTCTAAGTACCATTTTGTCGGAATAGTTTACATATATATCCGTGCAAAAATACAGCTTTCTTTCTAGCATTGATAGTCCCTGAGCAAAGCCGCGGACGGACAGACAGACAGACAGACATGGCGAAACTATAAGGGTTCCATTTTTGCCATTTTGGCTCCGAAACCCAGGATAGATTAGACCGCCTCCATCTTTGAATTTCATGTTTTGCGCCAAACAATATTTATTGTTGAAGCTAATGAAAGTGAAGCGTACATTTACATACTTTAACGAATTAGAACAAAATTCACAAATATAGGCTGCTCGAGAATCGTTGAAATGGTAATGATTTGATTTAATATTCACCTCGATTCTCCAGGGGACCGATTCTTGAAATCACGCAGTTTAAAATACCGCTCGAAAGTGTAACAAAATACTTGTTTTACTGCAATACTACTGAAAAAAAAAGATTGGCTAACAGTAACAAAAAAAAATGTTACTACTATTGCTTGTAACATAACTTGAGTGACTACAAAAATAATCCCTACTAGTAGCTAAAAGTTAGGTGATGTCTTACAAAATCAGTTTTGTAATATTACCATAATTTTGGTTCCTAATTAGTAAATTTTGGCTAAGCGTCAAGTAGCCAAACTAGTTCAGCTATCCTTTTTTTTTCAGTGTAATGTTCATGACTATCCGACACAGAACTATAAGGTCATCGACATAGCTCAGAGAATTAGCAGGTTGGAGTGGCGGTGAGCTGGCCATATCTGATGCCGAAGGACCGAAAACCGGTGGAATAAACGAATTCTTGAATGGAGACCGCGTCTCATTAAACATAGTGTAGGACACCCTCCGGCCAGGTGGAGTGACGACCTGCTAAAGGCTGCCGGTAAAAGCTGGATGCGTCGAGCCGCGGACAGGGTGCAATGGCGCTCTTTGGGGGAGGCCATATCCAGCAGTGGACTGCTATAGGCTGATGATGATGAAGAAGAAGATTAATAAACTAATAAACTACGTCTACGTATATATAGACCACACTATTGAAAACGGCAAAGTACAAATTACGCTACATTTCTTTTAGGATACAAATAAGTGTTAATACAGCTTTGGAAATAATTTCCCTCTCCAAAGGATCAAAGGAACTGGACAAAGCGAAATCGTTGAACAGTAGTTCTTTCTTTTCTACAGAGGAAATAAACTCGAATGAGTAGTTTAATTAAAAACAGTTAAATACATAATATGTTAACTAGACACTTAGTATTGAACTAGTACAGTCGAGTAAACCTTACGTGTGCTTTATCTTTTTATCGATTAAAATCGACCTTCGTGTTAATAGTTTATCGTAGTCTCTATCATACGTTCTTGGTCATATTCACATTGAAATGTAGTCATTTAACCAACAAACGTTTAACAAATGTTTGCTTTGATAAATTCTTCTTCTTTACTCGTACAACATTTCGCACTCCTAAATCAAGAGTACCTATATCAACTCTAAATAATCCATTATAAATTAGACCTTCCAGAAATTGAATGAAGTGTAAATCGAAACGGATGAATGGACGCATTATCAGAACTCAGTATCAGAATAAATTTTCAGTATCAGAATTGCATCAGGCTGGGTTGCATAATCTGCGTCACGGATTTCTGTAAGCGCGTCTCTGATGACCATCTCAAACACACACACCCACAAACTTTCACATTTACAATCGATATAACAAAGTAGGAAGTAAAAAAACTTTTTAAAAAGTTACCTAATGGTAGATGTATGTTGATAGTAACCAATCAGTTGGCGCATTACTGTGAGGTCCGTTTCACTATCTGTGTGATTGGTTAAATAGAGTAAGGGGCTGTTTCACCACCCATTGATTAATTTTGGGAGCGCCAAAGTTAGCATATTCGCAATTCATACCATAGTCTTTGTCCGACTCATCGTTTGTCATAATTCTTTTGCCACTGAAACCTTACTTTTTTCTGAAAAATGTAATGGTCACCCGTTAGAGAACTATAGGTTAGGTTAGGTTTGTTTTATAACACTTCTGAACAATTATTGGATTTTTATCTATTTTATTATTCCTACATACACATACATTGGGGAAACGTTGGGGGAGGCCTATGTCCAGCAGTGGACGTCTTTCGGCTGACATGATGATGATGATGACACAAACATCACGCCTGTGTTCCCAAATGGGGTAGGCAGATCACACGAAACGATACCGCTTCGGAGCCACTTTTAGGAAATTTAGGTTTGAAGTTTGTCACAGTTATAATTATAAAATTGGGTCTTAAGCTAATACTTCCTTTGATACTATAGATTATAGAATCGATAGATAGATAGATATTAGATTTAAGATGTCGTTAAGAAAACTTAAAAGCTGAAAGAGGATCGGCGAAAACAAGCTATTATTTCACTTCCTGTCTAGCTTGTCTAGTGAGTACTTTCTGTAGATCTGATAGTTCTAAAAGAATGGCTTTTAGCCCGGCTTAGTTCTATTTTATCGCCCAAATATTCATTCACTTAAATTGAATGTGGATGTTAGAAACTACACATGCAATAAGACAAGTTTGAATTACTTGTAATCTTTTTGTGCCGTAGGGCGCCGGCGTTAGTATGTTGTCCTCCTCTCCAGTATAACAAATTATGAATCAGTTTAAAAGATAATAAATTATTACGCAAATTAATTACAAAAAATACAATGTCCAAAACTTTTTTTTTTGTATTCGTCTAATCAAATAATTTACAATTTTAGAACATTCAAGAACAATTAAGAAAGAACTCTACGAGATTGCGGTCATTGCCCAGAGACTATACCTTCCGCCACCTAACTTTGCCTAAAAGTTCATTGCCCCGACTAGTACAGTCAAGGGCAAAGATATCGACACGGCCAAAGTTGCAAAAATATGTAAGTATACACGGCCTTAATGTTAAGTGCATAGAGTCGCGTATACATATTTTTGCAACTTTGGCCGTGTCAATATCTTTGCCCTTGACTGTACCACAAAAAGTATAAAGGTATAATTCCAATAATTGATTAGGCACTATACCGTTAAGCGATTCGAACACAATCCGGGAGTAACGTAAAGACGTCGCATAAAAAATGTATCTCAAAAATGCGTCAAAACGGAGTTTAAGTAATTAACTTTTAGGCAGATTTATATGGCGCGTGGTATAGCGAGCCACGTTTTATATCGTGTTCTATGTTCTCCGGGTGTTATCGGATTTAACCTGCTTAGTTAAGATAACGCAACGAGTTGTAGGAAACTCTTTCTTTTAAGACTATTTCTGAAAAAGTTGTCCATTTTAAATTTTTCAGTTGTCCACTTATTAAAAAAAAAATCCTGACGCTATTTCACCGCAAAAAATAAGTAATTATTGTTTTTAAATATATACAAAAACTTGTGGTAAAAGTGATAAAAAGTCAAATAATCTTTGTTGTTGGATCCAATAGAAAGTTTTGATGTAGTTACGAAATTACGATTTTTTCCTCACAAGATTTCGTGACGTTTTCCTGACGTCAAGAAATTTTGGATGTTTTATGTAGTTTATGTTTTATGATCTCGTCCTTAGGGTTAATAATTTCTTGACAAAACTGATTTCTTGTCAATTTTATGACGGGACAACTTTTGAGAAATACTCTTGATAGTCCATTGAAATTCCATCAAATCCTAATCAAATCGAGCGTTCACAATCAACTAATCTAACCCAAACCTCTTGATGTTTCGCATTGTCGATCGAATTACTTCGAATACACTCGATAAGAACCCAGGAACATATTTTTTAAGTCCAAATAAGTCGCTGAGAAGCAATTTTAGTTTATTTCGTCACAGATATAGAATAGTGAATCTATATATTATAGATATTATATATATCTCGACCTACACACGTCCCGTAGGTGGTGTGATTCATTTCCTATTATTGCTTCAATTCAGTGCCTATCAATACATTCATATGAAAATTTGTCAGTTTTTTAGGGTTCCGTACCTCAAAAGGAAAAGCTTTAGTGCCTTTAAAAACATTAAATTAGCAAATAACAAAAACAATGTCCAAAACAAACAATTACTTTTAGTTTTTAGCTCGAGTGGCATTTTTATTCCTATATCGCTCTTTATCGGCGTAAATTATTTGAGAGAAAATAAAAAGGTAAACTTCTCTTGTTGCGAGAAATTATAACGATCCCGTAATTGTAGCTGAATTGGGGGAAATGAGGAACGCGAAACTCTTGATTTACGCGGTTTTAAGTGCATAACTGTTACCTATTTAGAATACTGCTTTGTTTGAGCTGGTGCTGCTTAAGTGTATGATGAAAGGCAGCTGGTTCGCATATATTTTATCTCAACGACTAACACCGTATAGTTACATATACCCTCTCTCTCTCTCTCTCTTTCACTTCTTTAAGGTATAAGCAACTTGAGCTATTTCATATTAATTTCAGTTTGATGCGTGCACGCGTTCCAGATAAAAAGGGGCTTGACAAACGGATAGACAATTAATGTAGTCCTATAAGTGTTCCGTTTTTTTCTTTAGAGGTAAGGAACTCTAAAAAGTATACAGTTCTTCCCCTATATAAATTACCACCAAACCTCAATCCACAGGATGTTATAAATATTTAAATTCCGTATCAGTTGAGCAAGCACCACATGTTTCGTATGAGCAAATCAACTATTTTAAAAGAGCTCGTATCTCAAATTCATATGGATACTAAACTGAACCTTAACTCTTACAGTTTAAAGCTCACTGAGCAAGATTATCGATTTTGAGATACGAGCTTGTATTGACGAATGGTAATAATGGCTTCGCAGTGTCGTGGATGGGAAAAGTTTGTCTCGATTTGCCGTAGAATCAGATTGGACAAGAAGTTATGGTTTCGGCGAGTTTGAGCCAGTGTTAAAGCTTTCTTTAGTATGGCTGTGCCAGCAGAGCAGGTTTTGTGTGAGCCAGCGGTTTAACGTCATAACAACTCGATTCCCACTGGATTGTCTAAATTTTTTTCCTCTTCCTTTTTACATGACGCCATTGATCAAGTATGGCAAAGCTTTATATACTAACTCCGAGCAGTTTCATATCTAACTTACGTATGTCTCACTCTCTGGATTATGCCTACTGAAAATGTCCACGTCCATGCCCATGGCAAAATGCCATGTAGGTAAGATTTAGTGATTGAAATTTCGTTGTACCCTAATTCCATATTTTCCGTGGGAATAATTGGGATAAAAAAAATGCATTTGTTTGTTAATTCAAAGATCCGGCTATCTACATACATACACTCGCAAACTTTTATATATAAATACTAGCATTTGTCCGCAACTCCGTCTGCGTAAAATTTGTTAATCGTTATCCCGCATAGGAAGTATGTGATTTTCCGGGATAAAAAGTATCTTATGTCCTACCGAACGAAGGTCTCAAACTATCTTCATACCAATTTTATTCAAATCGGTTTAGCGGTTAACGTGGGAAGAGGTAACGGTCAGACAGACTGACTTTCATTTATAATATTAGTAGAGATTTAGAACGGGAACCGTAAGAGAATACATAGCCGATCAGCTTCATAAACATCTTTAGGTACAGTCCATTAAATTTGATTCCTACGTCACTGTGGAACCTCAACATAATAAATAATTTTATTTGTTTACAGCATTGCTTATCGAATTTTAATTTGACTAGTTCTGTAATAGGCCACTGTCTAGGAATACATAGTACTTTATCGATTTAACTCCTTTGATTATTCCCCGTGGTCTTGCACACTGATAATATTAAAACGACAAGGTACTAAAACGTGCTCACTTTCGAGCCACTTAGCTCAACGTGTGACAAGCGTAAAATGAGCAAATTTAAACTTGTCTTGAAACTTTGAAACACCCCGGTTCCAGCATTTTGGCGAGCGCAGATCTTGCTGAGTTCAGTGCTCATATTTGATAAGTTTATCCTATATTTCTTATCTACAGCTTGTTTTTTTTTTCAGAATTACGTTAGTTCATCATCCCAGCCTATTATATACACGTCCCACTACTGGGCACAAGCGTCCTCTCAGAATGAGAGGACTGGGCCGTAATTCCCACGCGGACCCAGTTCGGATCGGGACTTTCACACACCATTGAATTGCTTCGTAGATGTGTACAGGTTTCCTTGCAATGTTTTGCACAAACTCTTATAATAAGTAGGTACCTGGTTAAGCAAAAAGTACAGGCGATGGAGCTACCGCATTTTGTTAAACTGTTACAGATTGTTATTTTGTGAATAGCCTTTAAAGAATAAAATTAAATAAATATTTAACTTTTATTTCAAGTCATTTGTATATACTTGCATTGTATCCAAACCGAATATCCGTCCACTAGTCAATTTGAATACTAAAAGTGGCTGAAACACAACTTGTAAAATTTGAAAATAACTTACCTACAGCGAAATTTTTGCAATGATAGAACTACAGTGTACGGCAGCCAGGATATTTTTTAAGGGAGGTTAAAGTAATATTTTTCTGTAACTAAACCATGACAATAAATTAATTAATAAAACTACTAATAATTCTCAAGCAAACTTAGCCGTTATAGTTTTCCTTAAAAGTTTGATATATTTAGTACCATCCTGAATCATCCTGAATTTTTTCAAATTTTTCCACCCACTGGTTTAGACTTTAGAGGGGAGGGGGGGGGTGACGCTCGATTTTAATAAAAATTTGCACTTTAAAGTTAATTATTTCGCAAAAAATCAATGAATGGAAAAATCGTCTCTGCAAACCCCTAATGGTTTTAAAATACCTATCCAACGATATCTTACACTATAGGGTTGGATGAGAAAAAAAAATCACCCCCACTTTACGTCTATGGGAGGTACGCTATAAATTTTTTTTTTTTACTATTTTGTCGGCATAGTTTACATATATATCCGTGCAAATTTACAGCTTTCTAGCATTGAAAGTCCCTGAGCAAAGCCGCGGACGGGCGGACAGACAGCCAGACAGACATGGCGAAACTATAAGGGTTCCGTTTTTTCCATTTTGGCTCCGGAACCCTAAAAATAGCTTGTAAACGCCCAAGTGGACAAAATAAGGTAAAGAAAAAGTAGGTATAACTAGGTAGAGAAAAGTCAGCTTTGCGTTAACGGCGTCACGTGTAAAATCGATTCTTTGACATAAATACCAGGACCTTATTGTCTAACGCTTTCAGAATCACAACCGTTTTCACCACTTCTTTCGGTCACAAGTTATTGGATGAGGGTTGAAAGAAATGGCGAATGCGATTGCGAGCGCCCGCTTGTTAGGCAATACGTCCTCTGCACACAAATCTGGTTAAAGCCTCGATTCCTTCACGCATGAAACACACACATACCTAACTAAAGCAAGCTAAAGCCATGTACATAAAATGAAAATATTTCCTTAACATAAAGTCTGAAATATCCCCTATATTTCGTCGCTGCTAAATGAAGTGATTTAGCCGGCTTCATATTTCGACCGCCATCGCGGATGTAAGCGGAAACGGAACCACAATTTTTCCCGGGAAGTTGTAAAAATATCCGGGACGAGTTTCCTTGGTGTAAAGGTGCGTTTCCATGGAGTGGAAAGGAGACGTGAATCGACTAGGGATGCAACGATATATTTTATCGGAAATCAATAAATGTCGATATATCGACACCCAAAAATATCGAAAACATACATATATTGAAAAATTTGAAAATCCGCCGATATTCATATATCGATATCGAAAAAACAATATATTTATTTAAACAATGAATTTTTAAATAAAAATAAAAACACAAAATGAACTAAAACGGGCTTCCTCTTCCAAAGGCAGAGCAGCGCGGGGCATTGTACCTACCTAAGACGCTGGCGGCGTTGCCTCGTTGCACTGCGAGGCTCAGTCTTTAGGCGAAGAAAAAGCTTGATCTTTGGTCGCCAGATACGCCGATTAGTTTGTCCGACACTTCTTTCATATTTTTTTTTGTGTCGGACGACCAAGGCCCAAAGGTTTCGACCGCAAGTGCCGCAAAAAAGTAGTTGTCCTTAAGAAAGGCATATTTGCGGCACTTGACGGTTTGGGCATCGTCTTCAGCTGTCCCTGGCTTCCGCGCAGACCGTTGGACGTGGGACGGGGCTAACGTATCCACGCATGTAACATCCCACGCCAACGGCAGCCCCAGACGCCACGGCACCAACGTACAACCGTCGGACCTCTTCCCGTCCGCAGCAGAAAGACTTGTAGGCTCTAGGGTCGCGGGGATGGACGCGGAGCCGAGAGCTCGACGGACGAGATCGTTGAGTGTCGCGTGTCTGTAGGAACAGCCGGCAATAAGTTGGCAATGTAGGCCGTGGCGGCAGAGAGCGTCAGCCGAGCCACCGCAGTGACAGCAAAAAAAAAAAATATATCTTAATGAAGTATTGAAAGTAAAATGGCAACATAAATCGTAAAAAGGTGAAAACTGCTGAGCTGATAAAAATCTGTAGTTTTAGGTGAATGTGACGTTAAAGATAAATGTTTTATAGTTATGAAAATAACATAATCGTGGGTTTATGTAAACTGTGCAATAAACTACAAAATATTCATAATAATCAATACTTCGTTTATCGCTATTCCGTGGGAACTATGCAATTTTCCGGGATAAAAACTATTACTATGTTCTTTCCCGGGACTTAAACTATTTGTATACCGCATTTAATCTAAATCGGTTCAGCGGCTTAGACACACAAACAGATTCACAAACTTTTCCATTAATAATATTAGTAGGATGCATGTACACGAGCGAGCGAAGTCTTTTCGCTGTGCACGTTACTTTATACGTAGCCTTAGCTCAGAGTAAACATCATTTAGTTAGAATGTCGATAATTTTGTTTGTGCACACGCAAGCAGGGCGATGCAGGCCATCGTAATTTTTCCTGTTGTAATGGTAAGCTTTTAAACTCAAATTCATAACATTTATTGACATAAAAAACACACTACATCACAACAAAAACACAACACGTTTGATATAACAAAACAATACTTAGGGGCTCTTTCACCACCCATTGATTAATTTTATTCGACGGCTAAATATGATGCCGTCTGTGTCTATTCGAACACTGGGGGTTAATGACCAAAATGATACCCACCGAAAAAGAGGCAGATCGAAGAGAAGACGGCGGAACGATTTGCACTCATATCAAGTAGGCGGGAGCATGCACTCGATAGGGACGAGTGACGGAAAAAGGAGAGGTCATTGCCCAGCTGTGGGACACTTTAAAAGGCCGAGAAAAACCTAATGAGGCATTTGATTATAACGCAATTATAAACCAAACGGAGATAATCTAAATTTGGCGAGATTTAAATTTAGTTGGTAATTAGATGCCGGTTTTATGCAACCTAAAGGGCTACGGCCCGGGGTCAATTTCAGGCAAAGCTTTTTGTTAACCTCCATTCATTATTTACTCTAAAAGCCTTAAAAGGCTTAGAAAAAGCCATACGAACAGCGAAATATGAAATACCAAATGGCTGCCATTATGTATAATGATAATTACCTACGTTATTTCCCCACAACCAGGATTATTAGAGCAGAATTGTAATTTTGCAAATCTCACGCACATTTTTCACGATTACTTTTTTATCCCATTGTACTTTTGCCCTTGCATAGAGCTCAAATAATTATTTGGGCAAAATTACTAATTTTACAATGTTTCATTTTTTTATAACGTTATATCGAAGTCCCGTGATAACAGTTAAGTTAAGGCATTTGTAGACGACACAAACATATATATTCAAACAAATGTCATTTCTTAGATTTAAGGTTGTGGGTAGCTTAAGGTTCTTCGGTTTTAAAAAGTAGGACAGGTTGCAGGTGGTAGGACCTTGTGCAAGGTCCGTCCGGATTGCTACCACCATTTTGTTTGCTAATCCTGCCGTGAAGCAGCAGTGCTTTCGGCGTGGAGAGTAAGACAGCCGGTGAAATTACTGGCACTTGAGGTCTCCCATCTTCGGCCTCTAGGTTGGCAACGCATCTGCAATACCCCTGGTGTTGCAGTTGTTTATGGGCGGTGGTGATCTCTTACCATCAGGAGACCCACTTGCTCGTTTGCCATCCAGTTAAAAAAAAAAAAAAAGTAAAAACTTGAGGGTAGAGCTATTATCTAGTGCTCATGCCCTATACTATGAATTGCAAAATTCGAACTTCGTATCTTGCCGTCCCACTGACACTTATATTATTTAATGCGAGACTGAGAGGGACGGTCCTATACGAACTTCGATTTTCGAATTTCGTGGTAGCCTCCCAGAGGTGGCACACTTAAAACGTCACCTGTTTTCGCAGACAACAGCGCCTCTGATGTCTGGATGATAAAACACTACCGTCAAAAATGTCAAACGTGGATTTGAAGTATGGATATGAAGTTTCATTCAGTCACATATTAAAGTCAAAAACGTAAAGGTTATTTTGATTTAAACTTAAGTGGCCCTCTTCTTTTGACTAGTACCTATATTTCCATGATTATGTATTTACAAATTTTTCACAGTAAAACGTCATTAAAAAACAGTTTTTTTTTTCCAATAAATGCGCATTCACTTTCGCAACATGAAAAGCGTCAAAGGAAGCCAAAACGCGATGTAATTTATTATTTTACTAACTCATTTGAAAACCCAAAAGGCTCAGTGGTTTTCCTGCTACTTTAATTTAAAACCAGGGCCGTATTAAACGCATCAACAGATATAATTAAAAATCAACCTTCATTGGATTAGAGACGTGAACCAAAGGACACCCTGTGGGTTGGTTTAAATTGAACAATAATATATGCAAACTACTTTCATCCCTAAATTGGCAGGTACATTATCGTGTTTCCACTTACGTGGAATATTGAATTTGTAAAGTATGTAAAAGCAATTAATTGAGTTTCCTACCGACCAAATCCGTCAAATCATGGAATGGCCGTCAGTCGTTACAGTTTTCTAGTTTTTTTTTAACACTTTCATGCTATTACCTGTGATGTACCTACTATAGCACCGCCAGATTTTTTCATCTCTTAAGCCAAGGACATGATTCTTAAAAAAAAATCTTGACATACTTATTTATTTATCAATAAAAAATTACAGCATGACAGTCCAAAAACCAAAGCGCTGTAAAATTCAAATAATACGCAAAAAAAGAAGACACACAAAAGCGCGGTGAAGCAAAAGGTTCTCGCCGCACATGCTGAGCCTGAACCTTTTGCCACAAAGCTGAGCATGTACCTTCTCACTAATACGAGTTTGTAAGTATGTGTTTTTTTATGAGCAATAAATGTTTTTGCTTTCTTTCTTTCAAAAGACACACAAACAAATAAGATAGAGACTGTACTAAAGGCGGATTTTGTGTACCTCCTTGTTAAATCCGATATATTTTGTTGAGTGAGGCCAACCTTAATACCAGCGAATCATCACCGTGTTTGTTACTGAAAACCTAAGTCCCGCGAGAAAAACCCGAGCTTTTGTGGCCACTCGACGTTAACGACCACATTAGGTTAATACTGTATTCTTTAATGCCTATGTAAAGCTGCGGGAGGCCTAACAAAACAAAGCTAGGTTACAGTCATTATAAATTATATTTAAGTACGTACCAAAAACTCGAAAAAGGGTAAGAGTGCGGTTTGTTGTTTGCTATTAATATTCCCCTTTGTGTGTGTGTTGTCAAAATGTTGGGTGTTAGGTACAGTCACCTGCATTAATATCTGCCACAGCGGAGCGTGCAAACACATCTGACACGTCCTACCGGCCCTGGAAATAGAGTCGTATAAGATATTTATGCACGCTTTGTTTGTCACATATTGGTACTGGAGCCTTTAATTAACAGGAGCAAATAATTAAAACAGATCGTATTCGTCAAACTACTTTTAAAAATAATGGTGTCCTTAGATTTTCAGTTTTTCATACAAATTAAATAGAACTATCGATGTAGGTACCTACCTACGCCATCTTAGAGCCCAATTGACGTCGCCTGTCACTCTACAAACATCAAAAATTTTGCTTTACGTGGCTTCAAATTAATTTTATTTTTATAAAAGTCAATGTCTTTCGGTTTGATGAGAATTTACTCCTATTAAAGGCCATACTCAGTTGAGTACAAGGATATTGGACGTAAAATGGGTAGGAAAGGTCTCGTCTCTGTGGAAATTATAAATGCGAAAGTGTGTGTGTTTGTATGTTTGTCCGTCTTTCACGTTGAAATGGAGCGACGGATCGACGCGATTTTGGCATAGAGATAGTTTATGGGCCAGAGAGTGACATATGCTACTTTTTATCCCGGAAAAATGCACAGTTCCCGAGGGAACAGCGCGCGATAACCGAATCCCACGCGGTCGAATAATAATATAATCATCATCATCATCATCATCATGTCAGCCGAAAGACGTCCACAGCTGGACATAGGCCTCCCCTAAGGCTCTCCACTCAGACCCTGTAATATAATAAAAATCATTTATTCGCCTAAAACATTAGACATAAATTATACAACCATGAAATATCTGGCGGTCCTAAAACTAGGCTGAGCCTGTATCTTGAGAACCTGTAGTGCAATTTAGAGACATACTTGGGAGTATAAAGACTTAGCCCTATTTTTTTATCATAATAGAACAATATATGTATATCCAAGCAAACCTGAGCCCTCTTACTTAAAATAACATGCTTTAATCGATAAGCTCAATCAATCGTCAATCGCCGGATCGACGCTTTTTACGCATATCAACTACATGGATACAAAATAGTCACCTTATTCCCGGTAAATAACTATCTTACATAACCAGCACTGGAAAGGGACAAATACCTTGTATTTAACCTCGTCAGGCCCACGTCAAATTTCTATCATTTGAATTTGATAAATGTGACAATTAGTGAATTTGACAATAGCTTCGACGTATGTCCTAAATTTAGGTCGTTGGGACTTACGAGGTTAAAACAAGATTTTAACAATGTAATTGGTCACTTTTACCGTCAAAGCGCCAGGACCTAATTTATTTAGGAACTGATATGGTCCCTACCAGTATTACTTACATATAAAGTGATTGTACGAGGAGCAAAGTGTCGATACTTCCAGAAAAAGCTTTGGAAGGCTTAGTAGAATCAACGACTTCTAAAACACTAAACTTCTCAAATCAGCCGGCGAGGTGGAAATAAATTTAATTGAGAGTTCAAAGGATTACGTTTTCAAAGGGTTTTTGAGGAAAGATACAATCAGTGGACTCTTAAGAATCTTTCCCTGGCACCGATAACATTTAAATTAATTACAACTGAATAATTTCGGCTTGACAGTTAAAAAATCTCGCTCCTTCAGTTTTCATCTCAGGGACCTTTTTCCTTTAAAATTAGAGGTGAGACGTATTTACTGGAATAGGTTTTAGCTTGGACGCGTGAGTACGCGTTCCCGCCCGCGATTCTTTTAGCGTACGAGTATTTAGGAGTACGGCGGCTGACAACGTTCCGCCAACTTGAAAACTAGCATTTATGTACACTTTTTAAATGAAAATTTTATAAAAATTGCTGACAATCCTAAGCCTGTATAAAGTATGAACGAGGTTTTTAGTCGGACCATGGTTCCCACGCGGGACTAGTTTTATAAGTATATTTTTATATTATAATCATATTACAAAGGATGTGGCGAATTCAGGAGTTGTTAAATACCGTATTGACTGTAATGTCAAAAAGCCAGGGCATTGAAGTGTAACTGTTATCAACTGCGAGCGTGTTGTCGTAAGCCGGGAACAAGTTGCCGAGTTATGACTAGTTGTAGCCGAACTGTCGAAACTTACTTAGTTGCTGCCACAGAAGTTTTATTGAAAAGAAACTCTCTTTTGGCAGGTAGTTTTTTATGACAGAATGGCGGATGCCGCTGTCGTACCTGCATTAATATCTGCCACAGGGGATCGTCCAAAAGTATTTGACACGTCTTACCATCCCTGGAAATAGAGTCGAATGAGATATTTCTGCACGCTGTGTTGTGTCAGATAATGGTGTGGTAACTATACATTTTTAATACACTTACCATTTTTAATCTTTTGTTATTGTTACTAAAAGCAGTTTTTTTTATTCGACTGGATGGCAAACGAGCATGTGGTTCTCCTGAAGGTAAGAGATCACCACCGCCCATAAACATCTGCAACATCAGGGGTAATGCAGATGCGTTGCCAACCTAGAGGCCTAAGATGGGATACCTCAAGTGCCAGTAATTTCACCGGCTGTCTTACTCTCCACGCCGAAACACACAGTGCAAGCACTGCTGCTTCACGGCAGGATTAGCGAGCAAGATGGTGGTAGCAATCCGGGCGGACCTTGCACATGGTCCTACCACCTGCAAAGTTTCGCACTATGTCCGATCGGAACACGTGAAAATACAGTACGGAGTAATCGTACTAAATATAATATACACATATTATACATATTTAAACATACAAATAGTTCTACTACTTTGGACCGCATTTTCACCGCTCTTAGAGCGGTAAACTATATCCGATCCGAATTTGACGCATGACGGAAATCAGATTTAGTACGAGTAGAACTAGAAGCATTCAAATGTAAAGACCGTTGAACAGTTTAATTACGAATGCACTATCTTTTATAATTACTCTGTATCATTTTGTAGCAAGCACAGAGACTGGGTACGTCGTATTGATGTGTTTCACAACATAATTCAATTTTGTGAAACTAGAGACAGCTTGCTGTCTGACAATAAAGAGACGAAGATGTAGTAGACGAGTTAAGCAACAAGATATTATGAGAGAGGGAGAGAGAGAGAGAGAAACATTATGTTACTAGTACCTTCATATTTTTATTTTACGGAAACATCAGATTCAGCAGTCGAATTGAGCTTCCGAGATTTATAACCCTCGACTCAAAAAGAGGGGTGTAATAAGTTTGACCGGTATGTGTGTCTGTCTGTGGCACCGTAGCTCTTAAACGGCTGGACCGATTTGAATGCGGTTTTTTTATTTGTAATCAGGTTTTCTAGCGATGGTCATGTTTCTTCAAATCGGTTTAGCCGCTACGACTTTATGCATTTAACATTAAGGCCGTGTATACATATTTTTGGGGGAGGCCTATGTCCAGCAGTGGACGTCTTTCGGCTGACATGATGATACATATTTTTGCAAGTTTGGCCGTGTCGATATCTTTGCCCTTGACTGTACCTGCACAAACTGTGAAGCAGTTCAATGGTTTGTGTGAAGTTCCCAATCGGGACTGAGCCTGCGAGGCACCTAAAGCCCGAGTCCTCACATTCTGAGAGGACGCTTGTGCCCTGCAACGGAACGTATATACAGGCCATGATGATGTGTAGCTTCTGCGAAAATTACAAAAAAAAATGTAATGTGTGTGTGCCGAAAAGTTTCTCTATGAGGGCTACGGTATAGATGTCGCTAGTGTCGCTGCTTAAGTGGCTAAATAAGAAACAACACAAGCTGAGATATGAGGTGCATAGGAGAAATTCGTGTCTGTATCGTTGTCCAGCGGTGGTGTAGCGGTATAGCACACGGCACGGAATGCCGAGGACCTGGGTTCGATTCCCAGCGCTGGTCTTATTTTTCTGGTTTTTCAGTGCATCTATATTTCAGTTTGTATTTTCGATATAAAAAAGGGTTGATTTTCGAGAAGGTATGCAAAAATCTTAACTAGCTTATTTTATATTCTTTTACGGGGGCAAAGCCACAGGCTTATGTTAATATCATTTAGACTGTAGACTGAAAACTAACAGACAGACGTGCCGCGCCTTCAGTTCAGGGGATCATTTATGCCTTATCTACTGTTTTCGCACTTTCAATTTGCATAGAGTGAGGCAAATGCATTTGTAATTTACCACTTGTATTTGTAATGGAACTAATGGAGTATTTTAAATATCTATGTTATAGGTATGCTCTTTCTCTTTCTAATAAATTTTACAGTTACAATGGAGTACAAGAAAGAATAGATACTTAATAGATTTCAGATACTAAATGTTCATAAAGCTCTGTAATATATATGTTTAATAAACCTTCGAATAGTGACTGCTACCAAGGCCGTGGCTTATTTGCTCTTCTGTGCAGCATTATGTCTAGAGAACAATTCATGAAAAACATACCTCAATGAAACCGACTTCGATGTATGACGCTCGCTAAAGTCCGTAAAGCCGCAATAGTCCGCACCGCCACTTCACTAGCTAGTTTTAAGACGTATAAAGTTTGTTACTATTTACACACAAAATTATTTACAATGTCTATAATCACAATTAATATTTAATTTGCAAAACCGAGCACAACCGCACCAATATATGTATGTCCGACGAGAGTTTTTTTGAAGTCTGGCTGACTGCCGCCTTTTTTACGATCGAAGGCGCGCGGCAAAGGACTTGCGCCAATCAGCCACCGACAGCAAAGAGGATGCAAATCAAAAAATTGTTCGCCATCCAAAATACTTGCACAATATATATTAGTATAATGGTAAATTGTTACCAATTATATAGGAATGTAATGAATGGCAATAATTATATTTTAGGCCGAGATAATGTTAAAATTAATCGTTATTATTATTTTGGTACATTTGACATTACTCTTGACATTGTTTATTGATTCAGAATTGTTATTATTGATTGAATTGTAATTAATTTATTAGATTAAGGGGCTGTTTCACCATCCATTGATTAGTGTTAACTGGCGGTTAGGTGTGATGCCGTCTCTATTTGTTTTGTTCGAGTAGACGGAATGTTAATATTTGAATAATTATTTGGTATTTATTTATATTTGGGAATATATTGAATGAATTATTGTTAATTTATTAATGTATTAAATAGACTATTGCACGTCTCTCCGAGACAGGACATGATGTACGGTTAACTAAACATAGGTATACTGATTAACATCTATGTAATAACTCATGACCTTGCAATAAACATTTTGAATTTGAATTTGAATTAAGATCAAAATAAATGTAGAGACTTTCTGAAAAATCCCGGAAGAACCCTTCTAAGTTTATCAGGCAAGCGTCATCAGGCAAGCTTCATCTTAATCTACATCACCTCTTACCATCAGGCGTGATTGTGGTCAGACGCAAACTTATTTTTTAACCCCCGACACAAAAAGAAGGGTGTTATAAGTTTGACCGCTATTTGAGTCTGAGTGTCTGTCTGTGGCACCGTAGCTTTTAAATGGGTGGACCGATTTGGATGCGGTTTGATGTTGAAAGCAGGTTTTCTAGCGATGGTTCTTAGACATGTTTGATCAAAATCGGTTCAGCCGTTATTGGGATATTGAACTTTGAAGTGACAAAGTCGGGGGTTTTGCAACTTTTTGTTGTGTTAAAAAAAGAACTTCTAAACTAGTTTCTAGCTCCCGTGACTTAGGCTATGCGTCCGTCAGCCACTTTACTGTTTTCCAGTGGTATATATTAACATATACATTACCTGATAAGCATCTTGTGAAGCGCTTCAACTAAAAATATAAATTACGTTCATATTAGAAATTTTAATAAGCTGCCGCGATAACGAGTTTCCGGAATATATTCAAAGGCTAAGTTTGCTGGAGATAGGATATCACCGTGCACTGTACAAGTCAACGAGGCTAGATTGAAAAGATATTAGTTACTGCGGAAGAATGTGTAATTTTCCGCCCGTGGGAAAAGCTGAGAAATTATATTCTTACTTGGTGTAAGTACGTGTGATACATTTAAGTTAAGAACAGTTGATAATAAAAACAGTCCGCTATTTTTAGACAGCTCTTCTTCATTAGGATTATACAATCGTCAACGTAAACATCAGAACTGTAAGAGTTCAAAAATATTACAGGCGTGTATGTTCGGAGTTATCTAGGTATTGTCGATCGCGAAAAGGCTTCTAGAAGACTAGATAACTCCGATGTGTGAAACAATAAACGAGTACAAAAAAAGTTAGCGTGCATCTTTCTTGTGTTCATACCAAAAGCCTGCATAATTGGTTTGAGCAATTGTTTTAGTCAATTCTTCGAGCTTTACGTAGAAACGTATTTGCAATTTCTTAAGTGTCCGTAATCATTGATGTTTCTGTGTGCAACAGTAAGTCAGTTCGTTAAGAAACACTTGAAAGTAATGCATATGGAGGTCAGACTCTATGAAACTTTTTGGCGACCCGAGACCTTGTTGTTAAACCACTCGGAATCACAATTGATTTCACCTCTCTTTTCTGTCACATTTTATAGGATGTGGGTAGAAAGAGTTAGTGAATGTGATCCACCGTTTTATTGTCCTTAATTTGTATTTGCCAAAAAAGTAGGTAAACCTACTTCGTACTAATATTATAAATGCGAAAGTTTGTGAGTAGGTGTGTGTGTGTGTGTGTGTGTGTTTTTGTTACTCTTTTAGTAAAATCCCATCACAAACTTCCGAATTTAAGCGTGCGAAACCGCGGATAAAATCTAGTATAGTCACATACAAGTATAGTCTTAGGTTAGTAAGTTCGTCTTTTTAAATGCATCTCAAAGTTCATCAATTGTGTTTGTTTATGTATTTATTATCTACAATGTAGAGTTCACAAACATACAGCCAATCGATGCCGGCCACGGAAGACAAGGACCAATTTAAATGATTGACATGACACTTCTTTATTCGGCAACCCGAATAATTCTCTCGCCTATGAAACTTGGCACATGATGAAAATAGGTAATACAGATCATAGATACACAATAATCCAATAACTTTTCTTACGAGAAGTTAGGTATTTTTACCTAAACATGAAAATCGTTTATAGCTCTCTGCGAAAAATTCCTCAGACTGAAATTCTTTCTGTATACGTAGGTACCTATGTACTACTTAGAATATATATGTAAAATTATCCAATTATTTTTCGAATTCAGATACCGCAAATTTAACTTATAACATTTTGCACTATAACTTATACTGAAAAATTGCTCTGCTGATTTGTATTTTTTAATATGATTTTATTTACTAAAATAAATAGCTTTTATAAGTTATCTACCTATACCATACAACGAATCTCCTCGTAGACTAGATCATAAAGCGTTTATCCTAATGTCGTTTCCACCTGCCGAATTCATTAAATAATACCCTCTTGGAAACCCTCCGTTATCCGGTATCCAGATTACATGTGCTCGAGATATTTTCACTTTATATGATAATTTTACGTAAGCTCTTACCAGGCACCTTGTAGTGTTACCACAGACTAAAAAGATGCTTTTTAAATCCATGAAATACAGATAGCATGATTCTTTCTGGGTAAATTTGTACTCTGTGGCTTGTATTTTTGTTAGAAAGAGGTAGGAGTTTGTTAATATAGCAGGTAAAGTTTGGGGAAGGACTTTCTGTAGCTTAGAAAGTAGAGAAGTAACTAAAAGGCAACCTATTTAATAAATGGCTCAAGTCTCTTGATCTTAGTTATAATGTAGTTTGCGTTCTTCGTAGATGACACTCTGAAACTATCTCATTAGTATTTCATACAATCGTACATACCTAGTGGGCGTCTTAAAGTCGTGTACCTACCCTGATTAGGCCACAAGACTTTGCCGGCTGACTGACTCATCAACGCCCAGTCTAAGCTCATGAACGCCTAGGTGGCTGAAACTTTACATACAGTTTCCTCTTATAGTGTTAGCAAGGAATCGTCGGTGATACTGCAATACCGCGTAACTAGCTTTTTCCATAAATCCTACTAATATTATAAATGTGAAAGTTTGTGAGTGAGTGAGTGAGTATGTATGTATATATGTATGTATGTGTGTATGTACTTCTTCACGCTGAAACGGCTGGACAGATTTAGATGAAATTTGGCAAAGAGTTAATTTATAACCTGGATTAAAACATAGGATACTTTTTATCCCAATACTCCTACGGGATAGGGATAAAATCTCGAAATAACCACCGCTGGGTTTAGAGTCATGAAATTAGACATAGGTGTTTTAATTTAACGTCAATGAAAACCACGATGTAATTTTAGGGAATTCCCACGAGAAATTAATAAAATCCCGGAATTTCAATTCAACTGCTGTATCTAATTATTTACGCGTGCGAAGCCGCGGGCAAACGCTAGTAAAGTATAATTTTCACTGTTAGAACAGTACAATGTTTGTACCTACTGTTAGTACAGTTATCATTGTCAGCGATTTAGACGAGAAAAGGTAACAAAGAAACAGACTTACAAACTTGCGCATTTATAGTATTGGGCATCAACATAAATATTTTACGGCTATTTAGCTTTATACACCGTTTTAGTTTAACCCACGACACATAGAAATATTTCAGTGGATAAAACTGAAAAATACTCCTTTATCTCGTTACACGGTTACAGTCTGAAAGCGGCCTCACTACGTATTCCTGTTTTGGCAAATGCATTCAACCTTGAAAATTAAGATCTACGCAATAACACTAGGTGCTTATTTATTACAGGAACAGTTACAACTTACAAACAGACAATATTTTAATTGACACTTTTATAACACAAAATACATGTTTGTAACTTTACTACAATTCTCCACAACAATCATAATGTGGCTAAAGGAGTATGCAAGATGAAATAAGTTTACTACATTATTACTAAAATAAGTTAACTAGGTATTTAAAACTATCGCCACAGTGGACTGGTTATTGTGTTAGTATGTATGTATGTAAATAGGTACTTTATTGTACATAGAACACAAAAATAATACAAAAAGAAAACAACAAAACAAAAGAGTACAAAGGTTATCATGACCTAGACACCTTGGAACCTTTTAATAATGAATTTCACTATGATTTCCTTGACAAAAGTATGAGATGTCAACATGACATTAGTAGCACAAAGGTTCCACCCTGGGTCATGATTCAATTCGTTCGACTGCACCGACCAGACAGAATAGTACAAGTCAACGCACGTAAAAAGAGCTATGGGTGGCTGTGGAGAGGATACGTTTGCGCACTGTCAACTAACAAGTCAATGGCGTGACGGCCGCGCGCGCACTCCTACGCCACCTCCCGCGTCCCCCACTGCTCCGCCGCCAATTTGGTCCGTATTTCGCTCACTGCGCAGGTATATCGCAAGGAGCTCTTTTTACGTGCGTTGATCTGTACTCATGGGCGGTGGTGGTCATTTCCCATCAGATGACCCTGACTCGTTTTCCTCCCTCTCGAAATAACAAAAGAAAACAATTATTCAGGCGTACATTATGCACCAGTGTGCCGCGTATATTTTCAGGTCTGCCGCGATCGCCGCGAAGTGTATGCGAGTTGTACATATTATGTGAGTTGTATATATTATTACATATTATGTGTATACTGTACGGAACCCTTTATAGGTACTTTACACGCCAGTCCGACTCGCACTTGGCTATTTTTTACTGGTGTGCCGTGAAACTTTGATGAACGAAAAATGTACCGTTAACACCAAAAGGTTGAAAACGTCTGCTCTAACCAATGCTCTAGTCTAGGTCGTCGGTATTCTAATACAGTATCAGCAACACAAGTCCTCCAAGCGGGATTACGGACAATCCAGGCATCCACCGCAGAATACAAAGAGGACGCTGATAAATAGTTCATCTTATTCTTCGCACTAAGCGCGGGGTTACTTTTATGACCTTCTTATTCTAAAGCATTAACAACTAACATTATAGAGGCAAAATAAGTGTCGTAAAAAAACTGTGGTTTTTTGGGTGCTTGTGATAATAGTTCTTTACATTATATTGCGTGCAGCTAATAGGTAGAAGCGTGTTAAAAATTACTATAATTTCATTGAAAATAATGGCCATGGTTGCGGTATACATACCAGAAAGTTACACTAAGCTTAAAATTAAAGTGTTAAGAAAACTGATTGTGGTGTGTGTGTGTGTGTGTGTGTTTGTAACTTATTCAAGCTAAAACGACTGGACGGGTTTAAGTGAAAATTTGTGTGCAGATAGCTGGATGTTTTAAATGACATTACGCTACTTTTATACCAAAATCCCTCGGTATCTGAATTAATTGTGTGAATGAATTGAATTCTCCACTGCTACGTCTAGAGACATTTTGGCACGAGTGCTTTTCTGGCAATATAAAGGAAAGTCACGTATAGTTTTTGAGAATATCATAACATTTTTGCAAATGTAAAGTTTCAAAATGCTGTCTGCCAGAACTTAACAATGTTAAATATATAGTGCTTTTCAAGTGAATAAATAGTTTTGTATTTATATTTATCATTACATAACTGGGTAAATAACCCCACTGGACCGGATCCTCAAATTAAATGCTTCGATGCTTTTCAGCATAAACTCGCTTCACCAACCAATTACCTTAAAAACAGATTTTAACAATCTACCGTAGTGTGTGCAAGTGCAACCTACCTTTAAATATTTGAAAACAAGTTACTACATACATATACTGGCAGAGTTTTTTTTTTAATTACTATAGTGTAACTACTACAGTGTAAAGGATTTTCTCATTTACCCTTAAAGCCTAAAAAATACTTGCATTCTACTATATATTAATTAGGAATAGCAGAATAAGGTGCTTATTGTCTCAACACCACTTATTGATATTCTATGTAATTACTTACTCTTTGCAAATAAATATATTCTATTCTATTCTAAAAACCTACCAAGTTAGCGAAAATTACGCAGTGGCGTAAAAATATTTACGCTACAGCGCTCCCCTGAAAACAAGTGAAAGTCATGCGTAAATAAGGTGACTGACGCGACTCGGAAAATACTCTCATTGTGACGGTAGTTACCAATCTAACTTGGCCTATCTCCTTTCTGAATACATAAGAACTGACATGCAAGTGATAGAATGTCATGGGTCGGGTAACACTGGACGCGCTAATATATTGTTTTTGCTACGAGATAAACTGTTTTTACCTTCTTTTCCATGGAGATGGATAAACTGCGAATGGTAAAGCGGTTCCGGATTTGGCGAATAAATCTTGTTTTTCTCAGACAGTCTTACAGTTTAGTTAGCCGTTGAAGAAAGATGAAGTTTTAACTGCGTCGTAGAAAATTTGTGAATGCTACGGAGTTTTGCTTCAAAGAACTTTTTCGCTAATTTTGTGTTTCTGTTTATTTTTGGATATGATCGTCGAAGCTCCACTTAACTTGAGTTACAGTTCCTTTGAAATAATTTAATGTATTCAACAGTGTTCTTTTTGAAAACTTTTAATGAATAAAATGTATAAATATGAGAAGTTTTGGTTAAAATAATATATTTACTAATTAAAACTTTAGATTAAATGTCTGGGACGGGAATACAAGGTTTGCTTATTTATCGATTTCTACGAAAATAAACTGATTAAGTTCAAAGAAAAGTGCCTTTGGCTGCAGACAGTAGTTGCAACCTCTTAGATATCGGACAAACATGTAATGCAATATTAGTTTCTTTATTTTTCCTTTGGAATGTAACGAAAAATGAAACTTTATAATATACACATATCTATTACAATTTTAAATCTTTCCCTTGGTATGAGAAACTTTACCCATTTATCCCATCATCATGATCATCATCATCATCTTCATTATCATCATCATTATCATCATCACCATCATCATGTACATTAATATAGGTTTCTTTAATACAATATTTCAATATACAATAAGTATAAATTACGTATTGTCGAATTTAAATAAGAATATAATTTGGGATATGTACATGTTTACAGTGATTAGGTATACAAATAACTAATACTTAATAGGATTAATGATAGTGCTATTGACTAAAAAAATCTTTGTCGTCTCCGTCCATTACGTGTACAGTACGTTACGTTTACGGTACCAGCACCAATATCTGACGCAATAAAGCTTGCGTAAATATCTTATACGACTCTTATTCTAGGGCCGGTAAGGCGTGTCAGATATTTCTGCACGCTCCGCTGTGGCAGATATTATTGCAGGTGACTGTACCACTGCTGAGCACCAGCCTCTCAGATCAAGATGGTTTCGGCTGTACCTTCCTGGACCCTGAATGGAACTTCACACACTATTGAATTACGCTAGATGCAGTTTTGCGATTTTTTATTCACCGCAAAGCACATAGTAAATTCAATGTAAGTTCCATCCAAAGTAATAACACGTAAAACAACTGAAAACGACAAGTTTGATTTCTACGTAGGCTAACGGTATGACGTTGTCGAACGATTCTGTGCTTATCCTACTAATATTATAAATGCGAAAGTGTGTGTGTGTTTGTATGTTTGTCCGTCTTTCACGTCGAAACGGAGCGACGGATCGCCGTGATTTTTGGCATGGAGATAGTTTATGGGCCAGAGAGTGACATAGGCTACTTTTTATCCCGGAAAAATGCACAGTTCCCGAGGGAACAGCGCGCGATAACCGAATTCCACGCGGGCGAAGCCACGGGCAAAAGCTAGTATGAAAATAAGTCTTAAGCATCGTAAGCTAATGTAAACTCAATACAAATTCCCCCTTAGTGTATTCCTCTAGTGTAAATTGTATTGTATTGTATAACTCTTTATTATACACTAGCCATTACCCGCGACTCCGTCCGCGTAGAATTCGGTTTTCACTATCCCGCGGGAACTGTGCAATTTTCCGGGATAAAAACTATCCTATGTCCTTCCCCGGGACCCAAACTATTTGTATACCAAATTTCATCTAAATCGGTTCAGCGGCTTAGACGTGATGAAGTAACAAACAAACAAACAAACTTACAAACTTTTGCATTTATAATATTAGTGAGTAAAACACATGAAAATGACAGTTAACAAGAGAAAGAGATACAAAGGCGAACTTATTCCTTAAAGGGGTATCTTCCAGTTAACCTTTGAACAATTGAAAGGACAACAGAAACAAGAGTAGACACTACAATGGAAAGATAAAAGGACCGAAAATTTACCTATAATATGGTTTAAAAGACGCATCCCCGTGAAAAACGCATGAATAGCGGAGCTTTAGCAGTAGAGCCCGGAACCCCTAAAATCACCATTTACGGCAGTTCAAAGCCCGATCTTACAAGGATAAAGTTCTACAAATCTTTTAAAATTGATCCTCTCTAGTCTCAGAGGGGCTAAGCAATCAATGTCCCGATCTTACTCAATGTATAGCATACCCGGTACTTTGACGTCCCCAGTTGCTCTAACTAGGCTCCTGAATTATTCAAGACGCTTCCGTGTAACCGTATAATGAAAAGAATTCGACATTTACAGAACGTTACCAGTAATGAAGAGTTGAAATGCCTTCGAAACGTGTAAGATTTTTTAGACGATCTTTTCACGGTTGAATGCGTGTAGCTATTTGAATTGTGGCACTAGTTTATACCTGCTGCTTTGTTCGCGTGAATTATTATTTTTACTTATAATGGTGATGTTCCACAAGCGAGGCGAGACGAGAATTGAAATTTGTATGCATTCTCGCGCGCCCGCCGCGAGCCGCCGCGGGCGCCGCCATACAAATTTCATTTCTCCGTCTCGCCTCGTCTCGTCTCGCCTCGCCGGTGGAAAATTAACTTAATAGAGTTATGTAAAGTAGCATAACTTAATTTTATGAAAGTCAGCATATTGTGTTATTTTAGAGATTCAGTTTTTTCATATTAAGTTCTAGTTTCCGTAATAAGGCGCATAAACGCTACGAAAAATCCTAACGATCAGACTACAGTTTTATCCGTACCATAAATATTTAAAACCGTGAGACCATAAAAGTGTAAAAATATACGAAAAATCCTATAGATAAATCGGAACGGATAAATTAGGGGCTATAATTAAACCCACGCTGAAATTCTTATACATAATTTATGGTAACGGTCTCTACACATTACACCGTATCATACCATGACCGTAACAGCAACGTGTCAGGCAAAAGTATATTCTTTGTATCGAAAATTATGAGACTGTATCCACTAGCACGTTTCGTAACCAGCCGTCGCCGTCGCGTACCGTGTACATCGTTTGACATTCCATTTGACACTCCGTCTCACACGTTCCTATTACGGTCATGGCATGATACGGTGTAACATGTAGCGACCTTTGATCGGACCGATGGAACGATGCAATCTGATTGTAAGATTTTTCATTGCGTCTGTGAGTCAAGATCCGGCTTTCTTCATATCAAGTTCTATTTTCCGATAGATTAATTGAGTTTAATAAGTTAGCTAAACTTCAATTCAACGTTCATCCAGAGACTAATTGTCTGCGCTGTCTATTTTCATTTACTTTTAACATCCTGTCGTGTCGCAGTAATGAATATTTGAATATTCAGGAATAAAACTTTGTAACTGTACTGTTACTTTAATTTGTAATATTAAACAGACAAGGACGGTCTAGAGAAGCTATCTGTTCACTACGGGCTCCGTGCCTTTGAAATTGTAGGGCTACTACGAAATTCGAAAATCGAAGTTCGTATCGTACCATCCCGCCGACGCTTATATTATACAATACGAGAGTGAGAGGGACGTTACGATACGGACTTCGATTTTCGAATTTTGCAGTAGCCCTGCTGTAACAGAATTATCACATAACGCAGCTAATATGTCTTTACAAAATCTAATTAAGGGTATCAGAAAATATTGGACACATCAAGATACTTTTCTGAGGAACGCATGGATATTTGAGATCTGACATTTTGAGAAACTGGCATTTTGAGAATCTGACATTTTGAGAAGCTGGCGTTACGAGAATCTGACATTTTGAGAATTAGACATTTTGAGAAACTGGCACATTGAGAATCTGATATTATGAGAATCTGACATTCTGCATATCTGACATAAAGCGTCAAAAGGATGTTTTCTATTGTCAATTAAACAAAAAAAATGCGAAGATAGCCAGTTACAGTTCCGCGTGACGTCACACTGAGCGACACTTTTTAGCATGGCGTGATGTCACAGTCTCCAAACTTTGATGCGCCTCATCTGCGTCATTTTTTGATTGATTGACAAAATAAAAAAATATGTGTACAATATTTTCCGTTAATCTACTTAAGAAAACATTTTTTTATCCAGGAAACTACCTACCTACCCCTTTGCTGTATAATATAAGCTAAAATGTAGTATAATGAGCTTCTATACGACATGTTATCACAAAGGATACCTACTGTTCTATCTCTTTAAGACCGTGCCGAGCCCATTTCAGAACAGGACGGACTCGCTCTTTCCGTGAGTTTCGTAAAATGCGACTAAGGGACCTAATGTGAGAGGAAAGTGTTTTAGGATTTTTTTTATTAGGAGTTTTTTAGGATAAAAGTTTTTGAATGAAATGTACGATATCAAGAAAAAAAATACTGCAGATGACATGTAAGCCAAGACTATTATGGGTGCATTCCAAGAATAATTCGAAACGATTTAGTAGTTTAACTATTACTTTATTAATAAATTGCATTTATTTGCTTAGTTTTGATTAAAAACAAATTTAGGGTAAAAAAAAATTAAGTGCCTAATTTAGGGTAATATCGCGTAGCGTTAGGGTAAAAAAATATCTGAGGTGGCAACACCGGACCGGAGAGAAGGCAGGCAGCACTTTCTATTGCCAACATCTAACTCCGGACTGCAGCACTGCTGTATAGAAGGCTACTCTATTTTCCCAAGAAAATCGTCATGAAAGTTCACGTTCGTTCAATCCTCGTCTGACGGCCACGACCGCTCTGTCAAGAGAGCTAGACAAACTACAAGAGAGAGTGATCCAGCCTATAAAAATCCAACTGCTGGACGCAATTTCACACAAACAATTGAATTGCTTCGCAGGTTTATGCAGTATTCCTCACGATTTCACCGTAAAGCTCATGGTAAATTTCAAATGCAATTTCGCACATGAGTTTCGAAAAACAAACTCAGAGGTACGAGCCGGGGTTTGAACCCACGTTCCTCTGCTAGAAAGGCCCATAGGTCAGACCACTAGGCCACCACGGCGTGATGACTATATAACGCTTTAATATTTTACGCTTTTATCGATCCTCGGTCGTCGCTTAGTAAATGAAACAAGTTTGTAATTATTTCCTTCCATTAATCACCTCCAGCGTCTGAGCAACATTTTGCGTTCCAATGTCGTAGTTTTAGTGTTTTTCCATTATTGCTTTCAGTAAAATGCATACAAAGTAGGGTGGCAGTGGCAGTAATAATGGTTGGAACGTGTACTACGATCTAATGAATGGTGTCATTCTAATTTTATGTTATTTCCAGGGTTTTGTACCCAAATAAGTCAAACGAAACCCTATTGTTATGTATACAGGCTGTGGCCTGTAATATGAGCAAAATTATTAAAACGTAGATCATACTCGTCGAAATGAACAACTAGTTAAGCGACTTTTAAAAATATATTTATTTTTTAATTTTTATTACACTGTAAAGTTTATTCAAAGAAGAAATGTAAAGCAAAAAAATGGTTGATGTTTGTAGCGTGACAGGCGACGTCAGTTGTGTTCTAGGATGGCGTACATTGCTTGCAGTATTTAATTTGTATGGAAAAAGGAAAATCTAAAGACTCCATTATTTTTAAAAGTCGCTGAACTAATGTTGTTCAGTTTGACGAGTACGATCTATGTTTTAATTATTTGCTCGTATTACAGGCCACACTTGGTATACATACGTTCCTCGTTCGTGTCTGTGCGGGTGTAAGATTTAGAGCCCATGGCTGTATCTTTTGAACTATAATACGTAGAAACTTGAAATTTTCACAGAATATGTATTGCAATGACCGCAACAAATAAAATGAAATCGAAATGAAGATTGTTTTTTTTGGAATCTTTTTGTATTTTTTATTTCAATTCCAAATTTTTACTTTTACGGTCATCCCGTAAAATCTAAATTGAAAATACAAACTGAAATATAGACACATGATTATTGATGTATTTTCAATTTAGATTTTACGGGATGACCGTAAAAGTAAAAATTTGGAATTGAAATAAAAAATACAAAAAGATTCCAAAAAACCAATCTTAATTTGATTGCTTAGTAACGATATCTCTTGTCCGGGTGAGCGGTTAGTTCCAATGGAGTGCCGAAAAAGTTTCTCGATGAGGGCTACGGCATAGATGTCGCTAGCGTCACTGCTTAAGTGGCTAAATAAGAAACAAACAAGCCTAGATATGAGGTGAATAGGGGAAAGTCGTGTCGGTACCGTTGACCATCAGTTCATCAGTTCGATTCCCAGTGATGGTCTTATTTTTCTGGTTTTTCTGTACATCTATATTTCAGTTTATATTTTCGAAATCGAAATGGTTTTTTTCGGCGTTTTTGGTTTGATTGACAGAAGAAAAAAAAATAGTGTCTACACAGTGTACTAAAGAGAAAATGTTTTTTAACCAGGAAACTATAGGTAGCGCCACGAGAGTTGAATTAAATGAATACACAGCTACAACATGTCGTATAATGACAGCAGGATTTTGACATTTACTCATTCATTTCATTCATTCTACTTTTGTGTAATCAAGGTGCAATCAGTTCTTTTTGTAGCCGTGTGTGTAATCATTCACTTCAATTCTCGTGGCACTACCTATACCCCTTTCTACACTCCATAGTATTGAGAACAGCAAAGTGATGGCATCTATGTCACGGAAGACGCGGGAAACAGGGATGTCAGAGCCCTGTCCGAAGTGGACCCGCGTCGGTTGACATAGGTGTATTTTACGTATATGTCGCAGGAAAATAGCCAAAACAGAGCTTTGAACAAATCTCTAAGGGATAAAACTAAATCACGGAGTTATCATTTGTCTACTTCTAGAACAAAAAAACAGTAATTTGATCAAAATCCCGAATCTGTGAATTGACGAAATCAGCCAAAAAGGCAACTCGTTTATTCGTTTCACCAGATTGGTTTAGTGAATCCCTGAAACACGTCAGTGAGTTGATGAAACGAACTCGCGAAGACGACTCGTTTTAGATAACACCCCGCAGGGCTACTACGAAACTCGAAACTCGAAGTTCGTGTCGTGCGATCCCTCTGACTTATACTATTTAATACGAGAGCGAGAGGGACGGTACGACACGAACTTCGAGTTTCGAGTAGTAGCCCTTCAGAGCCTCCGCGAAAAGTGACAAAAAAAATATTATCAACATAAATACGTAACACATAATTAGGTGAGGAAGATTTGAACATAATAAAATAATACATAACTACTCATTGAAAGAGATTGATATTTTTTACTATAAAAATAATAGTTTCCAAACAACATAAATTACCTACCTGTGGCACACAAATGGAAATGTCATTAAACAGATATATATCTTAAATGTTATGCCTGAGCGATTTTGAAATTACCGAAAAACCGCGATTGTATTGCATACGTTTAGTTCTTATTGTGTGTATGTAGAGTCAATGTTTCCCTAATTCATTAGTTCAGGTAACTTGCTAAATGTTAATTTTAGTTGAACATAGCTGAATCGGATGCCACCAGAATAACGTGGGCATTTCTGAATTATGCAGTTGCACCGTTTCGACATTACGTTTGGTACAAAATTGTTAACTGCCACACTAAGAATAAATCGAATTAACTGATATTAAAAATTTGTTGATTGGTATTTATATCAAACTCTAAATGCTACAAATAACTATAAAATTATAAAACATTCTTTAATTAAATAGTACGCGGCGTGGGCGGCTGAGCTTCGTTTAGAGAGATAAAACAAAGCTAAATCGATCATTCGCCTCCGAGACTCTCCACATAGCAAACTTCATTGAAATCGTCTCTATGATACCCCAAATAAAATACTAACGTTTAAAGGTATTTGACAAATAAATAGTTAAATAAATATTCAAGAATTGCTCGTCCAAAGATTGAGTTAATTAAAAACACTACATATAAATTAAACCCGCAAATTATACCTAATAGTCTAGTTTGTGGTAGCAAAAACGGTTATAGGTAGTTTCGAATCAAATTAATTTAGACTTTTTTTTTATTCGACTG
This sequence comes from Choristoneura fumiferana, assembly GCF_025370935.1. Taxonomy (NCBI): domain Eukaryota; kingdom Metazoa; phylum Arthropoda; class Insecta; order Lepidoptera; family Tortricidae; genus Choristoneura; species Choristoneura fumiferana. The sequence continues at coordinate 9,609,891 of NC_133486.1, forward strand.
GATGGCAAACGAGCAAGTAGGTCTCCTGATGGTAAGAGATCACCACCGCCCATAAACATCTGCAACACCAGGGGTATTTCAGACGCGTTGCCAATCTAGAGGCCTAAGATGGGTTACCTCACGTGCCAGTAATTTCACCGGCTGTCTTACTCTCCACGCCGAAACAAAACAGTGCAAGCACTGCTGCTTCACGGCAGGATTAGCGAGCAAGATGGTGGTAGCAATCTGGGCGGACCTTGCACAACCTTGCTTTTTGAACTCAGTTACATTCCTTTTATCTACCTGCATTTTTATCCGAATCATAAATGAAATGTAGTTTTTATCATTTTTCTACAACGAAGAATATTCTTTTAGCATAAATAAATAACTTAAGCGTACTTTATAGATATTATTTGTGACGAAATAAAAACCTATCATCGGACCGTTACCTAAACTTGGCGCTCCAAATAGAGTTACATTTTCGAGGCAGAAGGCCAGACAAAACGGAAAAATGGCAGCAGACAGCGGAAATTGGAATTCCTATTAATAAACACTGTTCTGCATTTACGTAAGTAAAGCTTTGTACTTAATTTTTTGGTTTATGTAACTGGTCGCTTCTGGTTAAAACCTACTAAATATTAAATAACTCCTGACTGCAACATAGAGCATGTCATTGTGTCCCTGGGAAATGACCAAAACAGAGAATTGAACAAATCTCTAATTTATATGCCCAAATCACGCTGGATTATTGAATAGTGAATGAATAGTGATTGAGAAGTGAAAAAAGGCAACTCATAACTATATTGTATGTAACTAGTATCTCGACGACGTGTTTTCCTTGTAAGTGAGTAGGGGGGGTTGTTTAGTTTATTTTCATCTAGGTTAGTAAAAAATAACTACAAGCAAAAGTAAAGTCAAAATAAATTAATCAAGCAACACAAACTTACCGTTCCAGGGGGAGTGGTTGTAATAAAAGTTAATCATCTTCAAGGAAACGTTAAGAGGTTTGTTATTATTTAATTAAGACGGTGTTGGGCGACAAATTGATTTCAAAACAACGCAATTTGTTTCAGATTTACGCCCAGTCTTTCGGAATTGTGCGAGCCTGGATGATAATGGCTTTTCAGATGGCTTCATTTGAAATTGTGTATCTCTGAAGCGTATATTTTTGGTTCGAAGAGTCTGTAGATTTGTATTATTGTACTGTAATAAGTTAAGTTACCTATAAAATAGTACTGCGACTAATTGGCAGACAGGCAACGCTCAGTCTAAACCACTGGAGCAAAAGCAAAAGCCTTCAAATTAAGCAGACAATATTCCTTGAAGATCATATAGGAGATTTCATTAAATATTCAGGAGATGATGATTTGTAGTGGGTCCTAGTAGGTACGATTACTAGAATTATAACGAGTAACTACATGCCATAACATAACGTATATTATAACGCTCGATAATTTTGGGTACAATAAAACATGTTTCAGTTATTTTTCTCGCGTAGGACGAAATTTTCATAGCATTTATACACAAATTAACGAAACAAAAGGAGTTTACTGTTAAAAGTACGGTATAACGTTTTATAAAAACAAAATTACCGTTAGATATATACAACTATTGATAGATTATATCGATAACCTTAGGCAGTAAAATAAACTTTATTTGAACTTTAAAATCGGCCAATAAATCAGAAAGCAGCGTAAAGATAATTAAAAGAAGTTCGTCAGCGAAATTTTAAAAAATAAGATTTGTGAAAATGCTGAGCCGTTTGTAATTACTTTCTGTGGGTTAAGGGTAAAAGTTTTTGTATTATTCCTTGTAAAAGTTTCTTCTGTTAATTTACGTGGCTATCTTTTGGACAAATAATTTTGTTTTAGCCTCTTTATAACAAGATGGCAGCTGGCAGTTAGAATATCAATAGTCTAAGAAAGAGTGCAAAAACAAAAAATGTCGACATTTACTAAAATAAGTGCTCTTACGTGTTTAATATTAATTTCATCATTAGTGTTTGTAACTTCAGCGTGTTATGTAAATTATCCAATTACTACCACGACAGAGAAAGCTATTGAAGTTCAAAAGAAAGGTTGTGACATTTGGTGCAAGTTAAGAAGAATAGTTCTGTATATTGTACAGCAACTGATATCTGATGATTAAAAAACAATAAGCACCACGAAAACTATACAACAATAGCTACATACGAGCATGGAGATGTTCCTCCTTTTCCTTCGAAGATTAGATAGCCCAGTGGTCAGTGACCCTGACTGTAAAGCTTGAGGTCCCGGGTTCGAATACCACTAGACTAGGAGCAAACATTTTGAATGTTGAATGTGAATGTTTGTACTTGAATCACAAATGTTACCTACCAGCAGTCCTCGGCAAGTAAGTCTAGCGGTATACTTTATGTATGTATTAACTATACTTCTGAACTTGAACTACTTCATAACGTATCACGTAACAACATTATTTAATAATAAATGATAAATGTGCTGATTTATTACTGTTTTCTTTCTTCTCGATATCCTGGAGTCATCCGTAAAAATAACGATGTCTTACGTTATTTTCGTTCACATAAATCATGGATGGAGAGGCGAATATAAAAATACAATGATGATGGTGGATATAAATCACCTGGTGGTCAGAGTAGCATAACTGACAGCTCTGTCTACTAAACATTGTAGTGTAAGAGCTATTAACCAGTTTTCGACTCACATTTTATCGCTTAAAAGGTTACCTCGTGAGTCCTCGCGTACTTTATAAAGTTCAATAAACCTTTTTACTTTTTTTGCTTTAAACTACAAACTATATAAAGTACAAATTGTTCATTGAAAAAATAATTATGAGAAAATTGAAATAATATCCCTTTTTTGTAACTTGTAATTAGCCTTTGTACACCTTATTGTCTTATTATCTGTTAATTTCATGTGTTTTTATGTACAAAAATAAAATACAATATCCAAAATATTAAAGCTGGTGACTCATGTCGATACCTCCTACGTATACTGGTACAAGTGACAAATTTCTGATTTTTAGTTTTTTGCATTTTTGTGATTAATATTTCCTTATTTACCTACCACAAAAAATTTGGACGGATATTCCTATTAGTTTTGGAAATAAAGTGACGTATATGAATGCATCTAACACCGTTTTGCTAATCGGTACAACGTATACTGAGGCAACCGACATGCACCACTATACGCGGCACCGATATTGTCGCGGGGCCGGGGAAGTCGAGTGTAACTGGCAGTTGCCTCAGTGTACGCGCTAGCCGTCGCTGCGTGCGGACCGTTTAAACTGTTCTAGGAGCACATAATTTGATAGTATATATAAAAAAAAAACATGTTTTGGTTTGGCAAGACCACAATAGCCGTATTTCTCATAGAGAGCCATGGAAACTAAATCCAATGTGAAACCTTTTCGTGATCTATTTCGCTATGATTTCTTTGGCAAATGTATGGGATGTCAACATAACATTGGTAGTACAACGGTTCCACCCCAGTACCAGTACGTGATTCAGTTTCCTCGGCTATACCTACATGTACTCGTGCTAGAAATATAACATTGCAGTATTACATTGCATTTTGGTAGTTGAGCATCCCCAAAAAGAAGGCGAAGGCATGCATGCTTTAATTAAAATGAGAACAGTAAATTTCAATATACCTACAGGTTGATAAAAAAAATCCTGTACTATACTGTAACCCATATTAGGGCTACTGATTACTAATACGATATAAGTGGGAAAACATCGAAATTAGAAAGTCTTCTTGCGACTCCACTTCCACACAAAACTCTTTTTTTTCGAATCACAGTATTTTTCTACTTGGATCATATTAGTAATTAGTAGCCCTAATGTGGTTTAAATTATAGTACAGGTTTTTAATAACACCCTATACACATTTTTTTATACACACCTAAGAAATGGTACCTGGCTATGTATATGGCGAAAACGGGTAAACCGTATGAAGTTATAGAAGTTTCCCAAGACTCAGAAACAGACACAAAATTTAAATCTATTGTCAAGAAGACATTAATATATAAGGCGTATTATTAAAATTAATGATTATATCATGGATAGGGAAATTTGGAAATAATTCCGATCCGCATTGGCGAGTGCTTACTCCAAATAGCGAATTGAGAACTGTTTTAAATATGTAGTTGTGTTAAATACTTGTGATGTATAGATATCACTAAAATATGATTGTAAATCTGTTTACAAAATATACCTAGGTTTATTGCCAGACTCTTCTCAACAGAGGTTTTTACGAACCGGTGGTAAATTTTTTGACATTCATAAGTGCTTGTTACAATCTAAATTGAATAAAGATATTTTGACTTTGACTCAATATTTCATGTCAAAGCTTGTATCATGTAAGCAAAGTGCCAATCAGACTCGCGCACGAAGGGTTCCGTACCATCTATACTACTTCATTAGGATTAGCAAAAAATTGCAAAAAAAATACATTTGTTGTATGGGGGCCCCTTAAATATTTATTCTGATCTATTTTTTGTTATATATATATTATATCGACTACAGTTATACATAATTTTGTGAAAATTTCAACTGTCTAACTATCATGGTTCATGAGATACAGCCTGGTGACAGACGGATGGACAGCGAAGTAGTATAAAGTAGTAGGGTTTCCGTTTATACCCTTTGGGTACGGAACCCTGAAGAGGCACAAAAAGCTAAAACGTTATGTGGATACAAATGGGTGCGATGCGATATATGTATCACATGAGGAACCTTTCACAATAAAATACGAGTACACATTTGAACAGGAATACGAATCCATTGAATGTGCTTCCATTAATTTAAAGCACTTGATACAATTACTTTTCTTAATAAAACCATTTATATTTCAAGTGAGGTTTTTTATAAAGGTATATTTCTGTATTTTGTATAGCACGTTTAAAACATTACTAGCGGTATATTGGTACAAGTGGCATGCTAATGTTAGCGTATATTGATGCAAGTGATAAAAACGTTTATAAATCAATAGATGAAGGTAAAAGAGCATCTGTTTTATTGTTCATTGCAAGCCATATAAGTATTTCATCTAAAAATTCATATACAATATAAAAATATCGTTAGATCAGTAATCTACGCATTACGCCGTATACTGGAGCAAGTGGTAGTTAGCTCAGTATACCGCACAACTACGAGATGTAAAATACGCGTATAGTAGTGTATCTGCAATTTTCTCAAAAACTATAAGAAATTTCAAAATTCCATGAATACAGGTAGAAAGCAAATATTTTCTTTGGAACCAATGCAAAATTTTGAAAAGTTATATCATTAAATGAGAAAGTTACAGGTTTTGGAACCTTTGAACAGCTCTCCTGTAAATTTATGATTATGCACTTGTACCAGTATACTTAGGAGGTGTCGATGTCTAGGTCTTAAACACTACATCTGTTAAAAAAAGTTAGGACTGAGGAGATTAACTTTAAGTCCGCATTATAAGTCCTGGCTGTATTGTAGAAGTATATCGCGGAAGGTGTTGGCTTAAAAAAAACAGCACTGCTAGACTAGGTTCTTTGGCGTCGGCACCAGGAGCATATGCCAACGCCGACACACATTGCCATATTTAAGTGGCAATCAATTATTTCCTTCTTGTTTTAAATATTTATTCAACGATTAAGAGCGTTTATACCTGCTGAACTGGCAACGTTGCATTTTTGTTAGTTTTTCTCGATTATTCCAAAAAAAAAATAATGAAAATTAAAAATGTGATCTGATAGAACTGTTAATAAACATTAGTTCGTTTTTAAAGAATATAAAAGTCTATCACGAATAATTATTGGAGTAGACACATTAACTTATATATTAAGAACAGTTCTATCAGACCACATTTTTAATTTTCGTTAAATTTTTATGGAATAATCGAGAAAAACTAACAAAAATGCAACTTTGCCAGCTCATCAGCTATAAACGCTCTTAAAAGAACTAATTTTGATTAAATATTGATAAATACATTAAAAAAATAGGAGAGCTGATGAGACTAGGCTGATCTGGTAGTAATATTGCAAGACACTGTTTCTAAAGTACAGGTGTCAAATTGTTTACACTTGTAAATTTATTTAACTATCAGGCAAAAAAGCGAGAGGCCTTTCTCAGTAATTCTCTTAACCTACCTTAAGTTTAGGCAAAAAAAAACTTAGTGGCTGAAATAATTTGATCTAAAAATAATCTACTGCTGGCCTATTTTGCTTTGCTCTAGGCAACAATGCGGTTTACTTTAGGCTATTTATCTTACACAATTTATCGCTCTGTAGTTGGAACCCGGGGAAGTAGAATGGAGACGCTTTCTCGGTTAAGAAATACGAGTATGACGTCACAACATTACTTTGAACCGCAAACAGGGAAACCTTTTTATTTAAATAAACGTATCGAAATTCATTTCAGATTTGGAAAAATATAATTTCAAACATAGTTCCAAAATGTCTGGCATTTTTTCAAGATTTGATGTGAAATATTTTTTCATTTTCGAAAATATTCAAATTTTACTTTGACCTTATAAAAACTAAATATTAAGTAGGTACATTGAAGATCAATATATGAGTAGGGAAGACAATGTTATTACACATTTAATACTCACTCAAATACTTCTTTAATAATGTGTATTCGATGAAGTCTATAACTCTTAAAGTTAACGAGAAAAAGAGAGAAAAACACTCCATTTAGCTCTGTGAAGTTATGAAGAGATAAGATGACTAAATAATACATTGATATCTAGACACGCAGTAGCGTGTCAAGCCAAGTTCAAGCTAACACAACTGGCGAGCAGCACCGTGTGTAATTTTACCCGAACCATTTGGAGCCACTTTTGACCCCCTCATAACTCAAAAACTGTTTCACATAAAGATGTCATGTTTGGCTCATTTATTGAAGCTTGTGAGATACATATGTATGTGCTCCAAATTTTATAAACACACCTCAAACGGTTATTTAGATATTAACATCCAAAAATTGACATTTTTATCACTGACCCACCTATAGATCAAAATTCTAACCCAGTTCCAGTTGATCTAGAAAGTTCAAATTTGGCATCCAGATATTTAGGTAGTTGGGTTTAATAGATAGGTAGTTGGGTTAGGAATAAATCAGAAACTAGGAAATTTTTATCATTTTATTATAGGTAATTTTTACGCGAAATTATATCTGTACAAAAATTAATGATATCCCATCAAAACATACATGAGAAATGAAAGCAAAGTTCGATATAATGATATTTACTTACCTTACTTGCCTTGGTTGTTGACATTAACGACATATCCTAAAATTTATGTCAGTCCAGAAATTTATTAATAACAATTTAAATATTTTTTTTTTCATAAAACTTAGGATAATATTTTGAAGCCTAAGGTTACACTTGGCTACTTTTCATATATTATTGTGATATCTATATATATATATATATAAAACTCAAAGGTGACTGACTGACATAGTGATCTATCAATGCACAGCCCAAACCACTGGACGGATCGGGCTGAAATTTGGCATGCAGGTAGATGTTATGACGTAGGCATCCGCTAAGAAAGGATTTTTCGAAATTCCCACGGGATAGGGAATAAATGGGATTTATATTTTCACTTTAAAATGGCCCTATTTCCGTAACTATAATTATTAGAAACTTCAAATTTGGCATGCAAGTAGGTAATACTAACAGCTAAAAACGACTTTCAGAATTTTACGAAATTCCCACGGGATAGTGAATAAAAAGGATTTGTATTTTCACTTTCAATTATTGACTCTTTTACCGTAACTATAATTATTAGAGAGTTCAAATTTGGCGAGCAAGTAGGTAATACTAACAGCTAAAAACAATTTTCAGGATTTATCAAAATTTCTATGGGATAGGGAATAAAATGGGATTTATATTTTCGCTTCAAAGTGCCCCTAACTCCGTAATTATAAATATTAAAGACTTCAAATTTGGCATGCAGGTAGATAATACTAATAGGTAAAAACTGTTTCAAAGATTTTCCGAATATCTCACGGGATAAAACGAATAAAGAGAATTTTATATACCAATTAATCAGAAAACGCATAAGCTAATCCAATAAAACTGGGGATTGGAGATTTGGCAAACTGATGTAAATCTGGTAACAATTATTTAGCAGTGACATCTTGCTCATCCTGGCGAGGATCGTCTCCGTAGAAGGGAACTCCTCAAAAGTTAATGGCACACGCAAAAGATTTTACATGATTGTTAAATTTCAATGACAATGCGTTTATATTATATACACCGCCTGATGCTGCAGCCAGGGTCCTCTGCTGATGACGGAACTCCTCAAGGACTGATAGCATAGATACGAAATTTTACATGTACGTTCAACTAACTGACACAATTACTTTGCCCACCCGCGACCTTTATGATAGCTACTTTTGTGCCCATGCAATGTGTGTTCATGCAGTTCCTCCACCTCCACACTGTAAGAACACACAAATCACACAAATCCATCTATCACCACCACCACTTTACACTGACGCATTTCGAACTCAACCAGAGCTCATTTTCAGAGCAACACAACCGTTAAAATTTGGCATAGATGGACCTAAAGTAATGCAGAGGTGCACTAGGGTGCACTACTTTACAATTTCTCGGGATATAATCCTATATGGTGTATGAAGTCGCGGGCAAAAGAAACGCGTAGTACTTTAACGTTTTCTAAAATTTCAACCCTGAATCAGCGAAGCAGGGTTTCAAAGCTGGTAAGAATCATAATTAATTACGTATGTAGGTTGATACAATTTCCATGTAATCCTCCGAAAATTAATCAAAACACGAAAAAAGGATCGCAGAAAGTAAATGTATGTTACTCCAAATTTAACGCGAGTGAAGCTGCGGGCAAAAGCTAGTTATTATGAAAAGATTGAAAATGAAAAGATTTATTCGGGACACAAACACAATTAAAAAAGAGAAAAATAAAAATAATGTATACTTATATATATGCGCCCGAAATGGTCCCGCCTCAGCATAAAATGCGGACTCCTTTAGTGGAGCCAGCGCTGGTCTTCCGGCGAGACCATTTTAGACGGTCACCGTGTCGTGTCGCGCAACACAGCCCTACGCGTTACGATGAACGCAGCCGTTGTGCCCGAGTCGGGCAGCGCCGTCTGGCGGCGAACAACCGACTCAAATTGACAACTACTAACCAATGAGAACAAAAACCACGTCAACCAATCATGCAAGGCCATGTGCGCAACCAACACGGCTGCCTGCCCTGAGTTATTCGATTACATCACAAAAAGACGGGCTCATTCATAATATATTATCATAATATTTAACTTGGCTCTCATTTCACATTTATGTTTTGATGGGATAACCATTACAGCAGAACTCTTAATCATCAAACAACAACTAAGTTACGACCATGAAACAATATTCGCAAAGAAACTACACTCCGGACAACTTCATGCGTAAAATTACGCAACTATGTACACGTAATTATCAATATCAACTTTATGTCATTTATGATACAGTTTGATGTTCAAATTACAATAAGTCCTTTATAAAGGACTTTGGGCGTTAGGGGGTTATATACCTTCCGTTGTTTGCGAAAAAGGTTCAAAATTAATTGAGGGTAGGACGGAATTATTTACGCCACCAAGGTCGTATTTATACCGAATAAGGGCAAACTTGTTATTACGCTTCGTAAGAAATTGGAGCTTTTTATATTCAGTGATACGAAGGCGTTAAAAAAGTTTTTTTTACTCGTTGCTATTATGCTCCCATGTATTTACGGGCTCTTTTTAACCGACTTCGAAATTGGAGAAGATTCAAAATTTGATTCTATTTTTTTATATCTGTTACCAGATCATCATCATCATCATCATATCAACCGTTAGGAAGTCCACTGTTGGACATAGGCCTCCCCCCATAGACCTCCAGTTACTTTCGTTGGAAGCGGCCTGGCATTCACTGTGTACCCGCGGCTTCAACCAAGGGGGCTACTACGAAATTCGAAAATCGAAGTTTGTATCGTACCGTCCCTTTCACTCTTGCATTAATAAACGTCAGCGGGACGGCAAGGTACGAAGTTCGAATTTTGGCACTTCGTACTATAGGGCCAGATCATCCATCCATCTCCTTGGTGGACGTCCTACGCGGCGCTGCGCGCTGCGCTGTTACCACATACCTCGATCATTTATTAGCCGATGTCGACAATCATTTTTGTTTGAAAGGGAGTAGGTATTTCCCGTTTGGTCTCATTTAAATTTCAAGAAAAAATATGAAATATGAAGGGCCCTAACTCGATTTTTTTTTACTCAATACTATTTTTAATTTACATACAGCATGTTATCATTACAAGTATGTGATAGGCGGTGATCCATATGGTTCACATAACTATTGAAAGTCCGAATGCAATGTAATTATAATACTTATATATATTGTTCGTCATTAGATGGATTCTTGTGATCTGAAATAAATGTTTTTTTATATTTTCTTTCAATGTGAAACTTCCCGAAATCCGTGCTTATATTCCTTGTCTATGTCATTGAGAGATCCTTTGCAAACCTTCAGCTCTATAATAGGGTCGGGGGTTTGGGCTGGGCGTTGATGCATCAGTCAGGATTTTCTTTTCATAATATGAAGTACAGATATTTTAACAGTATGGCAAACTACTGAAGTTGGATTATATATTAACCTCCTAAGGCTTGGCGTACAAACTTTTTAACATAATGTTTAAGCGAATGTCAACTTTTCTTGATTGCCATTAAATTTAAAATTTTGCTAAGTTCCCGCGGAATAGTACCTACCTGGAAGAGTAAGACAGCCAGTGCAATTACTGGCACTTGAGGTATCCCATCTTAGGCCTCTAAGTTGGCAACGCATCTGCAAACCCCCTGGTGTTGCAGGTGTCTATGGGCGGTGGTGATCTCTTACCATCAGGAGACCCACTGGCTCGTTTGCCATCCAGTCGAAAAAAAAAGCCTAGTATAGTAGCGGGGGTAATGATAAATGGATTTTTCGCAATAAGAAACAAACAAAGTTACAAACGTTGACATATGTTTACAAAGGCACCAGCCAACTTTTGAACACGCACGGCACGTTGTTCAGTTATTTATGAGCACCTAGACAGCTCCGATAACTATGATGGTAACTGTACGTGGTAGGTGGAGAATGAATAGACAACCTCTGGGCTAATGCAAAATATCTCATTGCAACTAACACAGCAACATCCTTTCGCTCCTCAACTATTACAGCATACGCGTAACCTTTGAACGCGTGATTCATTGCCACGAATGTGTCTTTCTAACTAAAGAAAGCGGAAATTACGTAAACAGAAAAACTTAAGTTACGCCAACTCAACACCTGTGGCACTTCTACTTTGTTTCTTTTCCGCCGAACGCGCTGCGTCTTATCAAGTAACAATGCTACATTGTTTTCCAAACCTTTTGGTATATAAAACATACGTTTGTTACCCCAACAACACATTTCAGGGAAAGCGAAAATCTCGGAACTCAGTCCGTGCTCTAGCTCGCACAACGATGCTTTGAAAACTGAGTGACAATCTAACTTTCAACGAAATGGAAAGTAAGTTTTACAATTAACAAAGTTTCATATGAAATGTTTCTAATGATGCTTAACGCTTAACGGTGCAGAAACAGATCAAAAAAGAAAACTTTTTCACAAACCAGGAAGCACGGAAGCAACAAAAGAATATTTTTTTATGTTATAATGGAATTTTAGATTAATTTCTTTTGTAGTATTATAAGAAAGTTTTTACAGGGATTTGGGAACTCCATTTGTGTTTATCGCGGGTGTACTTCCTTCGGTCTAATCTTTTTAAATAGCAATTCGCAAAGTAGTCCATTATACATTACGACTGCTCGGAAGTTGGAACCTTTTTGGTAGATTTTGCCGATAAAGTGTTTTTTGTAGGTATTATAAAACAAGTAGGCATTTCTACGTTTCGGAGCCACTTTTAGCAATGTTAGGTTTGAAGTTTGACAAAAACGGTACAATAGTGACAGGTTGCTAGCCTCTCGCCTATGGTATCCCTTGACCTATAATGCTGATGTATATATGTTAGAAATAAAATTGATAAATTTGATTTGCTCCTGCGTGAAGTAATAGTATTATTGTTGACGGTGGTGGTTTTGGTTTTAGGTTTAGTTGTATTTTTGTAGTTGTGTTTTATTATGTAAGCGATAAACTGTATTTCGTCATTTCGCATAGCTTGACCGCAATACTTCGCGAAAAACTAAATTAAGTTGATCGATTTTGTTTAAACAATTCTAAAAACCATTTCAGAAATAGTCTTCACACTATTATCGTTAGCATTAACAGTAAAAGCTTTCAAGTTCTTCTCATCTGCCTTGGATTCGGAGCCATCTTTATCAATATTGTATGCTCATGATAAGAACAGTGATAAGGCAACACAAGAATGCCTTGTGGAAATGTACCCCAGAAATCTCTACAAGTACCCTTTAAACATTGATAGGAACGACGTGCCTTGCATAATACACTGTGTCCTAAAGAAGTTTAGAATCATGTCGAACGACGGAGTGATAAATATAAGGAACTACTACAGGCGAGTGGCTGCGATACACCGGTACGATCCGAGGATACTAATCTCCGACGTTGGAGAGACGTGTGCGCAAAACATTAATGGGATGAATTTGGACCATGATGTTTGCAAGAAAGCGAAAGTGTTCAATGACTGCACACAGTTATATGCTATCTCTTTTACCGAGGATGACTGAACATAACGTGATGTGTGACTTTTGTATATTTTATACTTTTTTTTAATAAAATGTTAGTTTACTTTTTGTTTTATTAATAAAACGGTCGCTATGTCGTTACTGGAATACCCATTGGTATTTGATTTAATTTCAATTATTAAAGCCAGTTCGGTCGTTCTCCTATATCGATTAAGTAGGAAGCTACCTTTACAAATTGCAAAATTATAAAAGTTTGAAATGCAAGATTAGACAGAGAAAAACATACAGCGCATAGAGAAAAGCATTTGAGAAAGAGAGTATATAGATTTTTCAAAAATCATTATAAATCCAATTTTCAACCGATTTAAGTTTTCTCTTCGCTTCTCTCTTTATATATCTATTTTCATAATAATATAAGACATGGCAAATTCAGGAGTTGTCAAATACCACTATATCGGATCGCTCGCTGTTATTGAAATCTCCATTAATAGTACATTGTGCATTAAGGGACGTAAGAATGGGATTACTAACGAGATTTTGTGTCCAAACACTTCACAGCTCGTAGTTTTAAAGATGTATATAACACGCTGGCTGACTTGAAACCTCTTTAGTCTGAAATGACGTGCCTACTAACTTTTTAAAACTAAAGTCATAACTCCCTTGGGGAGAAAAACTATACGTAAATCCATAGTTCCCGCGGGAACAATTGAGGCCATTGCCCTTTAGTATACAGGCATGGAATAACATCATTGACGAGCAAGTGTGATGAAAAGGTATTATTACGTCCTTTACATTACACCGTCCACTGTGTCAGAAAATGTGTTGAAATGTATTGTAGAGTGGACTAAGAGTGGACTATTATGCAGTGCGAACCATTCGATTAGTTGGACTTTGGGACAGAATAGAGTGTACATATAGGTACATTTAGAGTGGACGTATCAGATCAGATTTTTGGAATCTTTTTATAGAGTGGACATTTTTAAATGGACGTGAGGACGGCACGACTCTCTGGGTTACCTAACAAAAATATTCATTCTATAAATACGAGTACGTATAGCGAATGTTGTATTCCATCGAGAAAAGTCAGACCTCAATGAATATAATGGCACCCGAAATGTCAATCAATTATTGTATTAAATGAGTGACATTTTCATATCCGTTATGACATACATGTCAAAACGGCAGTACGTAGGTAAGGAAGCTAATAATAATTAAAATACCACGATAAATGGCCGAAGACCATAAAGTTGCACACCTTAACGTAGATAGTTAAAATTTCAGTTATTTTTTCCATTGTGACACGAAAATTATCCATACAAATGTATCATTAATTTTCGTGTCACAATGGAAAAAGTTAATAGTAATTCTAACTCTCTTTGTTCTAACTACATGCGTTGGTGTCATCGACATCTATGTACCTTACGGCACTAGACTGGCTGTTTGGAACAAAACGCGCGGCGCATCAATCATCAATATTACTTTGACACAACCGCTATCACGGACGTCAACAGACTGTAGTAACTGTTCACAAAACCGCGCCGTGAACTGTTTTTGTGAGCCGTTTTGATGTAAGAAACATGCAGTTTAGTACATAGATGTCAATGGTTGGTGTGCAACTTTTTGGTCTTCACCCAAATACGAACTTTCCCGATAAAATACCAAAACCGCACTACATCTGTACACGCTGCTACAAAACATCATTTGAAAACACCGTATCTTTCTTCCAGCGTTATTCTTCCTCCTTCTGCTGCTCGGCTGCGCCTACGCCCGTATCTCGGTCATGTACGCGCACGACAAACTAAGCGACATCGTGGCCGAAGCGTGCCTCAACGAAATGTACCCGAAGACGAAAAGACTAGAGCTCCAAGAGTCAGACGAACAGTGCATCATATTCTGCGTCCTCAAGAAATTCGGCATTATGAACTCCAATGGCGTATTTAATTTGGATAGTTATAAGTAAGTATAAAAAATCTACTAATCATACTTATGTTATAAAAATTGTAAATGTGAAAGTTTGTGAGTATAATACGCATGCGGGCGTACATGTGTGTATGTTTGTTACTCCATCACGCTAAAACATTTCGTTTCGGCTTCATGGCAGTGGCCACCCACGGTCACGATTAGACATCGAAGTAAATTACATTATTTATTTTGAACATGAAACTACCGTGAGACTCGCTCATATACATTATTTATTATCATTGTATTAAAGTACTGAGTTAATTAATTATAAGTAAAAATCGCGACAGCTTAAAACAATATATGAATCAACCGATCTCAAAACGTTAGCCACATCAGCCAAACCTGAGGCCGTGTGGGCTAGAATTACAAGAATCGTCCCCTTGTTATACATGTTCAAGATGATGGTCTTTCACTCGCAGCATAAAAATACAGCTTGCCGATTGAGCGTTGGCTTGTAAACCAGAGGGGTTATTGTCACATGCACGCCTGCTTGAAACATTCATTTCTTTCTGCCGTCGTCTCATGAATAGTAGTTCTTTGATGTGTTTGGTCAGTAAGGTTAGGTTAAGAATGGACACCAGCAGGCAGCGGGGCGGGCAGTGGAGCGGTGAGCCACGGTATTAGCCACGTAGCACATGCTACGGGCCCCGCGCACGAACGTTTTCTACTCGTAAAAAAAACCATAAAGTTAAATAAAAGCATGAAAATATTTCTAAAAATCAATGTTAGTGCAATACTGCCCTCGCGCTGCAATGGGCAAGCGTGTGTTCTGTTCATTGCGCGGCCGAGACGCTCGCCGCACACTGCTTACCTGGCAGCACACGCTATGAACAGAAGAAACGCTCTGCGCCGCTGCCTTTGCCCACTTGCCCGCTGCCCGAAGTGGGGCAGGCAGCGTGGCATTAAACTTAGTGGCATTAAATACTAATCGAAAGAAAACGCCGAAATCAATTGCTATTGTACGTGCATTAGGTTATTCCTACAGGTTAAAAGGGAAAGTAATTATCGTTTATGTGCGCAGGGTAACTACACCGGGATACATTTTATTCACACGTGGGCTTTAACGATGTCGTTAAAAATAATAATGTGTCGTGCACCTGAACGATAAAGGAATTAGTTGTTGGAAGAATATGCATCATGTTGACACCCACGGTAACCGATAACTTACAAATAAATGAGCATTACAATTACGAGTACACTAAGTTTGTTAGTGTCGTTTGGAACTCGAAACAGAAGATCGGTTTTCTTTTTCTTTCTCATATGAATCTTCTCCTGAAGACGAGTCTTGAGCGACATTAACATTCTACTCGTAGTTTTACTTTACAGAAGTAAAGGGGTCAATCAACTTTATGGTGTTGTTATTCTGTCGCGTAGCTCAAGAAACATCAGTGCAGGATACACTTTGTTAGAAAAATGTTTGCTATGTTTACTATTAATATGCTTAGGAGATGAGCCATGAAGGAATTGCGTTAAGAGCGTTTATTCCTGCTGAGCTGGCAACATTGCATTTTTGTTAGTTTTTCTCGATTATTCCATAAAAATTGAATGAAAATTAAAAATGTTTTCTGATAGAACATTTCTTAATAAGTTAATGTGTTACTCCAATAATATTCCTTAAAAACGAATTAATGTTTATGACCGGTTTTTAAAAGAAATAAAAGTCTATAACGAATAATTATTGGAGTAGACACATTAACTTATATATTAAGAAGTGTTCTAAGTATCAGACAACATTATTAATTTTCATTCAATTTTTATGGAATAATCGAGAAAAACTAACAAATATACATCGTTGCCAGCTCAGCAGGAATAAATGCTCTTGACACTGTTACAACGTCTAGCTTTTAGTGGATTTATACCCCATAAAATGATACTTTTAATAAGTAACTCAGGAGACGTTATCATGGCAACAAGGTGACTAAAAAGTTGATCCACCCAAATACGAATTTAGATAAAATTATGCTCCATTCGAGCAAGTGGGTGACTAATATTTTGTGTTTTTTTTTAGAAAACGAGTGCAAGTAGCCAACCAGTTGGAGCGGGTGAATATGGTCCGGGACTTTGGCAGCACTTGCATGGAGAACGCTGAAGCCACCCAGAACAAGCAAGACGTCTGCAGGAAGGCTAAGGTCTTCAATGACTGCACGCATCTCTACCGGATTCTGTTGAGAAAATAAACAAGGAAACAAGAGATTTGTTTTAATTTTCCCTTAAGTTTACAATACCCTTTTTAATCCTGCGTAAGTTTGTGAGTATGTGTGTGTGTGACACCCTGGACGGATTTGGATGGAATATTTATTTATTTCATATGGTAGGTTACATCTGCTACTAGGAGTATGGTGCTATGGTAGCTGCGCATCTAGAATAACACATAGGCTAATCTCTTTTAAGTAATGCAACGTCAATAAAAACAACGATGTAATTTTTGAGAATTCCCTCGGGAATTTTGGTTTGTTACTTCTTCCCGCTACAATGGCTGGACGGGTATAAATTTGGTACGTAGATAGCTTTTTATCTCGATATTCCCATCGGATCGAAATAAAATCACGAAATCTCATCCGCTGGGTACGAAGTTACGAAATTTGGTACTGTTATTTATAATGAAACATCAATAAAGACCACAATGTAATTTCAACGGAAATCTTGTAAAATCCCGGAATTTCAATTCAACTGTATCTAATTATTTACTATACTATAAAGTAAATACTAGTTAATAAATCAATGGGCCTTCACTTTCTTCATTTCTCCAAGGTTATCAAACCTCTATATCTGGCCCTGCATTTAAAATTTCACATTGTCAGAGCTCAAAAGCCTAAATGCTGAAAATTCATCCCCGCGTCGACTCAAAAGGAATTCTCACTGTATTTCAAGTTGAGCGAATTTACAGCGATACATCAAAAGAGAAGGAGTCACAATCAATCCGACCTTACGTCTAATGAAATCACCGAATCATGTACGAATACGTAGGAATTTTACGTGGGCTTTTTAATGTTACGTTTTCGTTGTTTTCTTCATTCTGTGAACGGCAAACTCAAAATCAATGAATAAAATACTCTACGAGTTTTTACGTCACTTATAATGTTCGTACACGCCATATTTTTAAACGACTTCAAAAAAGGTGAAGTTATCAATCAGAACTCAGTCGTTTATGAACTGATTTGAATTATTTTTTTCGTTTGTGTGAGAATAAAACCAATTAGGCACCAATAGTCGCCAAATCAAGATCTGATGAGTGGATCCTAAGGAAATTGAGAGAACTTTTCAAACATTGTAGGCACACTATGGTAATTTGCGAATATTTAGTAGTAACTTGTGCATTTGCTCTTGAAAATCACTATTTGGTGAAGTGGTACTGATGAGGAAGACCACACTTGACCATTGGAGCTACTCAATAACAAGTCTATCAGGGGTTGAGATTCAATTACTTTAACACAGTTGCTGATAATAATGCTTGTCACAATAATTTTTTCACTACTTAACTTTTCGGCCAGATCATTATTTTCCCTTTAAACATGCGGTTGTGATACATGCTGTAAAGTTTTACAGGTCGCAACCGACACACCAAAAACGACTGACCTAAATTAATTAGCACCACTATTAACGATATGACTTGTTCCATTGGTCTTATTCCGTCGGTGACAAAACGGCAGAAAATGACCTAGGTATTTATAAGCGCGCTTTCAGACATTTGGAGATCATATTTACCCATTCCAGTAAACACGAGCAAGTCAACAATCTATATTAATAGTCGTGTGGACCCCTGCTGTGTACATTGATGGATATTAATTTTCCTCCATGCACGCCCCTAGGCCAGGCTTTGTATGTAGCCGCAGATCAATTGGAACTTGGGACTCCTCGAAAGGACTTATTTAAAGCCGAATATTATGCAACTATACTTTGACAAGCCTGTGCGTGGCTACTTTGACAGGGGCGCTCAGCATTTGCCGCACTTATCGAAACAGGCCAAGTACGAGTCGGACTCGCGCACGAAGGATTCCGTACCATTATCTATATAACATTAGATATTAGCAAAAAGAACGGCAAAAAAATCAAGTTTGTTGCATGGAAGCGGCCTTAAATATATTTTTTAATTATTTATTTTTAAAGTGATTATACAACTAAAGATTCTTTGAGTATCTCAAGGGTCTACGTGTTGCCGTTATGAATATCAAGCAAAAAAACGGCAAGTTGAAAGAATCACGTTTGTTGTATGGGAGCCCACCATAAATATTTATTCTATTCTGTACTTGTTTATAGCGGCCACAGTAATACATAACCTGTGAAAATTTCAAGTCTTTAACACTCAAGAGATAGAGCCCTGTGACAGACGGACGGACATACTGACAGACGGACGGACGGACAGACAGACAGACAGCGGAGTCTCAGTAATAGGATTCCGTTGGCACCCTTTGGGTACGGAATCTTGAAAAAAAATTATAAGGACAGAAAAGGCTCCCTGCGACAGGGTTCCAGCAAGAGTCAAGGCAGTATTAGTCAGGGGAAGCCGTGGTAGCCTAGGTTAAAACCTACAGCGAATTCAAATCCGAACTCGCGGCTCTGAATTTTTCGAAATCTGTATAAACCTGCGAAGTATTTCAATGGTGTGTGGGAAGAGAGCACCTGTGCTCGGTAAGATTTTGACTTAAATAAATGTTTTTATCACTCATAAAAATATTTATAGATGAAAAATACATAAAACGTTAAAATGAAGCCTCTGAATATTTTATGTATGACGCATAAACCCAGATTACAATAAAATTGGACTGAAATTATATCACGAGGTTTAGGAGGTCGTATCGTTTACGCATGAGCAAGTTCGGGGATACAATACAATACAATACAATACAATACAATGACTCTTTATTGTACACTAGAAATAGTAAGCGATACAGAAAACAATTGGGGATTTAATTGGTAGTAAGTTTAATTGATTAAGTTAATTAAGTTGATTTTACCACGAAAATAAATCTGTCATTTGTATTTGTTCTTTTTAGGGTTCCGTTTTAGGGGCAAAAACGGAACCCTTATAGTATCGTCAAGTCCGTCTGTCTGTCTGTCTGTCCGTCCGTATGTCACAGGCATTTTACTCGAAGACTACAAATGTATATCAATGAAATTTAGAATACTGATGTCTTGTCAAAGCCGCTATTTAGTTTTGTAGTTAAATTACAAAAATAAATATTTATAGGGGGGGCACTCCATACACGTAACAGAAATTGAAAAAAAAAAATAACTCGCATCTTCGTGAGGCACATAGTTCGACAGCTCTTTTGAAAAGATAGTAATGTTTCCCAAAAACTTTTTTGATTAAGAGAAGATTTCCGGAAATAATCGCTCCCAAAGTAGCAAAAATTGTGCCCCCCCCTCTCTATCTTGTAAACCGTTTGTCCAAAAAATATGCAAAAATATGAAAAGGTAACGCTTAATAAATACTTTCAACGAAAATTAGTTTCAACATGATGGGATATACCGTTTATGAGTGCGAAACTGCGCTTCTCAACAAAAGGACGTAAGTGCCGTGAAGATACGCTCTTTTTCTGGTAATAGATTTTAAGACTGTATTAAGTGTTTTAATTGTGTTATAACGCACACCGTTGGGGGAGAAAAGACCTCGAGTGGCGACCACGAACCGGAAGACGAAGCGTTGGCAGGCCTTCCACAGGTGGACTGACGACATCGTGAGAGTTGCGGGAAACCGGTGGATGCAAGTGGCGAGTTGTCGTTCATTGTGGCGTTCTAAGGGGGAGGCCTTTGTCCAGCAGTGGACGTCTTCCGGCTGATGATGATAACGCACATAATATTACTTGATTTTTTTCGTAATGGCTACGGCACCCTATCTTGGGCCTACCTCTACCCTACCTACCCTATAAAGAAACCCACAGGATTTCATAAGAAACTGGGGAAACTTTACTTGTCTTTCCCAGTGCCGGACTAACAGTGGGGCAGAAGGAGTGGCCCGCCCCGGGCCTCTAGTCCCGGGGGGCCTCCAAATGTCCACACGTTCAATTGATCAAGCCCTGGACAAGGCTAAAAATGTGCCTTATACTTACATCAACTTTTAAGACTAGGCCTCATTCAGCTTTGCCGCTCCGGGCCCCGACAGAATTTAGTCCACCACTGGTTTACCCTTACCCTAGCTCTCAGCCAATGTGTGTGTGTGTGGTGATCCTCAAAAAAACGACCAATATTGAGAACGATTCAAACATAAAAGGTTTTGTACCTATCACCATGAAGATCAAACAAAAAAATCCAAAAAAAAAAACAAGTAAGTACTCTTTTGATTTTACACCTGCATAATACATTGTAAACATATATTGAAGAGCGTACTTCAACTTTTACATGTAGTGACAGCAAATATGCTGTAATAAATAATGTAATATCGAGTTATAAACATTTAATTTTAATAATAACCACACCGCACATTTTTTTTCTAAAAAGTGTCCTATTGTGATCGCACCCATTATGAGTTCCATTTGAGCATGACGGTAATGGGACTTTTGGGACAATAATATGATAAAAATATTAGTGCCACTTGTCCCCATGGGACAACTGGGACGTAATCATCCCAGTAGTCCCATGATGGGACAACTCAATGGGACTAGTGGGATAGACGGATTTAATCTGTCATAGCGTGCAAAAATATCTGACACGTCCTTCCTACTGGCCCCAGAAATAGAGTCGTGTCAGAATTTATGCAATCTTTGTTGTGTCAGATATTGGTGCTGGCAACTGCACCTACATATCGACACACTTTTAAGTAAGTACAGTCGCGATCAGATATCTCGGAGTGGCCAAGGTGGTCAAATATATCGGCACATGCACTGTATTATTAAGGTATTAAAGTTCATGTATCGATATTTTTGATCACATAGGCCGCTCCGAAATATTTGATGGCGACTGTACGAACATTTATAATATAAACTACGATTATAATAACGACACGTAAATTTCAAAACCACTTTATTACCATCATTTTAACCGCTCAACAACTGCGATATAACAAACATGGCGATTTTCTGGATCCAGCACCAAATCGAGCAAGACTTCTTCGCCGGTTCTTCTTCCTCTTCTTCCTCCTTGCCTGTTGTTGCCGCGGTCGTTGCTGCCTCCTCTTGGCAAGAAACAAAGGAGACAAGAAAAACTGCTAATACTCCGAGCAGAAGAAGCTTGGAAACCGTTTGCTTTCTCATTGTGGCCAACTATTTAATGTTTCTTTATTATTTCTAAACGATTTTATATTTTTGAAACGTGCTCTGTTACTATAGGTGGAATATGAAATGAACGAATTTCGTACGCTCAATAATAACCACAATTTAGATGGTTATCTGCACACCGGAAATAAATGGAAATATAAAACGTAATATCGTCACTACTTTAAAAAAAACTCGTACCTAAAAATAGATAATTTTTCTTAGTGAACTTTATGAACATGATGTCAAGGTTCAATTTTGCTGACATATTGATTTTAGATACGAGATTTTTTCAAAGTAGTGACGATTATGCTTCGTACGTAATGGTAATTTGGGTGCTGTTCAGATGATTTGATATGAAACTGGTCTCGTTGTTAATTGCAGTTTTCCGTTTGTTTTGACGGTAACATTTGATTAATAGCTGTCGATTTTTTTTAACAGGAAAACGAGCAAGCTGATCCCAAGAAATGAATAATCAGGCCGGTCCATTGAAATTTCAGACCAGATAAAAAGTTATTACGTACTTCTATAAACGAAATCTACTTCCACATGGGATCCCTTTCGTTCGCATATTTTTTGGACCTATTTTAATTTAGCATAATTCATTTCGCATCATTTGTATTAGCATAATAGTACAGTCGCTTAGTAATACTTTGTTTGGCATATTACGGTTTATTGAGACTAATAATTATTTTTCATGTTTTTCAGAAACCATAATTTCAATTCCAACATTTTATTAAACATAAATTAGGTTAGGTTAGGTTAGTATATTGTCCAGGCGCGAAGCCAGGCGCTTTGCGGACCTCCGTCGACCTCGCCTTTGTTCCTAATCATATTATGACTTTTGCTATAGCATTTATATTGATATATGACATTTGTACATTACAATATTTAGGAGTAAACACATTTTATGCTTTTTATAATTATGCGAATTATTTATTTTGTATTTATGCTGTTTGTTTTTTTTTTTTTTTGTTTATTTGACTGGATGGCAAACGAGCAAGTAGGTCTCCTGATGGTAAGAGATCACCACCGCCCATAGACACCGGCAATACCAGGGGGATTGCAGATGCGTTGCCAACCTAGAGGCCTAAGATGGGATACCTCAAGTGCCAGTAATTGATATAATAAATTAATAAATAATAATGGTAATTGGTGCCAGTATTGATGGTAGTACAAGTGACGATCTTAGGTGACGATTATGCTTTCAATGTCCATGCTTTTAAATATCGGTGAATTTTTCGACTAAAAAAATTATGCGTAACAATATTAGGTATTTTATGCATTCCAACAGTGAACCCTTCCAACATATCCACCGTCCCGTTTATTGTCATCGTCTCGCACAGTGCCACTTCCGGTAAGTTCGCGGTGGCAAGAGACCGACGGATTACGTCATCGTCAGGACTAGAAAACCGCTTTAACAGGAAAATCCATCATCCTGTTTGATCGACACTAGTACAGCGTACAGTAGGGGCAGCGGTGTAATAAACACAGCGTGACGCGCAGCCTCAGCCTAACTAACTGCTATACGCAAAGTTTCAGGCTTAAGGCAGCAGGGCTACTACGAAACCCGAAACTCGAATTTCGTGTCGTGCGGTCTCTCTGACACTTATACTGTTTAATACGAGAGCAAAAGGGATGGCACGATACGAACTTCGAGTTTCGAGTTTCATAGTAGCCCTGCTGGTCCCGGTATTGACAGAAGGATAGACGTGAGATACGTAGAGTGAAAGAAACATTTAGTTGTTCGCCGTTATCGCTCACGCCTGTCTAGTCCCAACGAACTAGTAGCTGCCAAAGAGAATAATCTACGATAGATCCAAAACCTGTGGGACGATTATACACGATAATTAATACTTGAGTAACTTAGTAATGTATGTTCACGTTTAATGTGGGTTCACGGTGGATGCAGGCCGCTTCCAACCGTAGCAACTGGAGGTCTATGGGAGAGGCCTATGTCCAACAGTGGACGTTCTGCGGCTGATATGATGACGACGATGTAAAAATGCATATTATAAGACTCCATTTTGTCTGTTGAGTCTGTATAAAATCAGTTCTTGCACAGTCTCCATCTCCTAATTTGGTTGAAAACTTTGAAGACTAGTGTAAACTTTGGTCTAGACTGTTTTATTATTTATTTTAAAAGAAAAGTCCTTTTCAGTTCTCTTGGTTTATTCAGGAAGCCATTGACATATAGAGAATAAAGATCAGATACAGAAACTAGTCAATCGGCAACATAGACTAAGATTTAATACTAAGTTTGAGTGTAAACAGAGGGCTTTTGTTTTCTCGGGACTAGAAAATAAACGTTGTTTTCTTTGGAAGTTTTAATAAAATGAGTATGAGAGGAATATCGTACCTACGTAGATTTCAGTTAACAATAGCCGGAACTGGATACGGGTAACGATCATCAGCTGGATTATATATATCATCACAGCTTAATCATTAAAGATTTCTGTCGCAAAAGTTGCCTAAAAGAGATCATACTGAAGCTATAAGAGCATTTTTCGGTCTGAACTTATTGCTTATTAGTTGATGTCCAGTAATGAGTGGTTCAACACAATATTTTATATACGTATGGTGTTGAACCGTGATCCATTTTAGAATGTTCTCACTTATGAAATTTACTGCCAAACAATTTCACAGTGGATCGCAACCTAAATAATTCGACTCTAGATAGTATCTTAATATCCTCTACTCTTCTAATTTTAATTATTTAACATTTCATAGGTATACTTTTTGCAGAAAAAAAATCTATAGGTATATCTTGATTATTATATTATTAGCTAACGAAGTATTTAAATGCATCCAAAATGCAATAAAAACCGGAATCTGCTTAGAAACCATGCCATAATTACGTGGGCTGTGTACAAAGGTTAATGAATACAAATCGACTTTTGGTAAGCTACTGGTGTTTAATGTTGTTTTTATTATTCCCGCCTACGTTCGATTTACATAATCACCGGGCTACGGTCACAGTTTAAACACAGTGACCAATCCACAAACAGCATGCCGAATTAGCATCCCAAGTACAGGAGCATGTTGGAGCCCGCTTACGAACACCTGCGCCATAGAGCAAGCCAAGCCCTGGAGTGTACAGTCGAGTTTCATAAAGCAAAAATTGAGCAAATTGATCAAAATATCTGACTCTATTGTTAAAGGCGTAATGCGTGTTCAGATATTTTTGATCAAACTTTGCTCACAAGTTTATGAATTTGACTGTATCCAAGGGCGCTGCGAGGGGCCTTTTACCTCGTAAACTTAGGAAATCTGCTGAAAATCATCATTGCTTATTTCAACTAGTCCCCCTGATTGCGCGAGGACGACAAATACTAAGCTTATAATTGCGCCGCAAACTCAAAAAGATTGGGAACCTTTGCTCTAGACGATTATCCTCAAATTAGTAGAAACTCTAGTTGGCACCATTGAAAAGCCCTGATAGTAACTTAAGTTAAACAATGCTAATAAAATAAAAACTTCACTTCTGCCAAATGAACGTCTTGACTTAGTTTCAACTTAAATTTAAATTAGCTAACTAGTTCACCACTGAACATCGGACGTGACTTGTTTTTTCTGTGCTTGAAATAAAATTTGTAGAGCTTCAACTTGTGCTAATAATTAACTTATTTTTGTGTTTTTAGTGGTATGAAAAGAAAATCTGGGTAACTTTGTTTTCTTGTAAATTGATCAACTTACTTAAAGAAATCATGGAAATAACATAAAAGAACTTACAGGATTGCCAACTACCCTTTAACACCGAGAAGATGTAATGATTGTATTATTATATACCATTTCTGTTCTTGCGTAATTCGACATATTAGTGGCAGAATGATGGGGATATTAACTAAAACATTTCGAGAAAAAAATCAATATGTAAATAAATAGACTTGTCG
>NC_133486.1:9935678-10077713 GCF_025370935.1 Choristoneura fumiferana
TTGTCTAAAGAATGAACGCTACCTGATTTACAACTAAACAAGTTAGCCTGAAACTTTAGCGCTAAATCGGCCAATCGGTCGGGTCTATATTAATTCGCATAAATTAACTGCCCTAATTGAAATTGGCATAACGTTATTTCGCATAATTATTAATTCTGAACTGAAAACGCATAATATAAATGCGCATAATGTGGATTGGCATAACGGTAAGTCGGCATAAACTTAATTAGCATAACATTACTTAGCATAAGTAAAGAAGAGTATAACCATAAAATGATTAAGTATTTTAATGAAATTGTACATTTTATTTGACAAACCATATATATAGTGTTACATTAAGTGAAAAATGATTAGGTATTTTAAGTAAAATGATTATTGTTTTATTTACTCATATCAATTAGATCTGAGAAGTGAACTACTATGTGAGAATATCTATTATTGGACTATAATAAAAATAAAAATTAACATCGAAGGCTGAGGCGGGAGCGAAGTTTAGCGTAGCTTCGCTCCCGCCTTAGCCTTCTGAACCTAACGTAACCGAGTCGGTTTTGCCCTGAACAAGCTAAATTCACTCGCTTGATAAAATTATGCGTATTCGTTGTGTATAACAGTTTAAGTTAGGTATTAGTTAATAATGTTATGCATATTTCAATTAAGCGGATTCATTATTATGCTAAATAAGTGTTATGCTTCTTTGTAATTATGCAAGTTCGCTGTTATGCACAATTATGTTATGCCAAATCTGTTATGCGAATTCATATAAGGACAATACGGTATTTGACAACTCCTGAATTTGCCATATCTTAATATTATTATGAAAATATAGATATACAGACAGACAGTGTTTAGCGAAGAGAAAACTTAAATCGGTTTGAAAATTGGTTTTATAGTGATTTTTGAAAAATCTATGTACCTGTGTCTTTCTCAAACGCTTTTCTCTATGCAGCAAGTATGGCGGTACTGGCGTGTGACGTCACATGCCAGTATGTTTTTCTCTGTCTAATCTTGAATTTCAAACACTCATAACTTTGTTATTTGTTAAGGTAGCTTAAAAATTGTTTATTTATTCGATAACAGGCATTGTGTAGTTTTAATTTATAAAACTTATACAAAATTGTCAAATACCCTATTAATGCTATGCGAAATAAGGGGCACCCCAATCGGTCACCTACTCTTACCTACACCTAGGTACTACACGAATAGTTAATTACACACAAATATGTGTTTGTAGTCATGTGACTAATATGACTAATTGGAATTAATTGTTCTTTTTTGCTAGCATGAAGGTCACTATTTTTAGGAGGAATCCGTTTAGTTTATTAATATTAAGTTAAACAATCTCTTTAACTAATGTTAAAATTAAATACAACTCCGAAACCTATTGCACCCGGGTGAATAATTGAATAGGTATTTGAATTTATTTGCCGAAAGTCGGTGAGAAATGAACGTTTTGGTGGAGCAGACGGCCGGGTTAATTAACTAGGCAGCGGACTGAGGGTTCGGAGTTTCCAGTTTTCACCTGGCCATCTTAACCGAAACTTTCTGAAGTAACCGCTTTGCCAGTTTTTCGGCAGATTGCTTATGTTTTATTTCATCATTAATAGCTGCTCTCTCACAAGAGCTTAGCGTGAATTGCTAAAGAAATCAAGCATTCACTGTTACGACTGAATCTTAGAGACTGGTTAGAAAAAAATATGTTGCGTTCGAACCTTATTTTCATGCTTTACCTGACTAAAAATGTCTTTTTAGCCCGTCTCATTTTGCATTTTATCATAAGGCCTTTCTGTTTTAAAAAGCACGTTAGGATCTGAGTAGTTAGGAGCGACTTGCAACAAATCAGCATGCATCACACCACACAAGGTTTCCTCGTGGCAATAAAATTAACATATAACTCAAGTGATGTAAGGTCAATGCAATGGAGGAAGATAAGCGAGGACGTAACAGGGTCCCACTTATAAGAAGAAAACTGCTAATATTGATAATTCAATAAATAACGTCGATCCAGGAGCAATGAGGGCTATCGTTTTTTTTTCTTTCTAGATGGCGCCACTGTTGCGTGAGGTTTTTAAGTGTCGCTTTCAAAGTCTGTTATTACAGGCGCGAAAACAAAGTTTAGATTAAAATCATATTTAATACACCTTAAAACCGTACCATAAAAATATCGACCAACCACAGTGTTGCGTAGTCCCGTTTTGTTCGGAAAAAAGGGAGGACAAAAGTTTCCGAAACACAAAACTGTCTCAAACACAAACATTCATTACCTCGTAACGCATAATTGCCATAATTAATTTCAGATAATGCATAATATTCACAAAATTATTCTAATTATAAATAAAACCGCGTAGCTCACCCAAAAACTATGAGATTTGACATTTCGGAGACCTCACGCTGCACTAGCGCCTCTAGCGGCGAATTCATACGCGATAGCCCTCATTGATAAACCCATCTACGAAGTGCTACAATTTTGCGATGATAAAGTCATTACATGGGTATCGTTAGGCACTAGTAATGATTAAGGGTCTCACATTATCGAAGCCCTCAATCCGTTACCAATTAGAGTGTTTCAACTATGATATTCACCTATAAAGGGTAAGCTTAGCCGTCAGGCTATATCAAGTTACTGTATGTAACTAACAGGAGGGCTACTACGAAATTCGAAAATCAAAGTTCGTTTCGTACCGTCCCTCTCACTCGTATTGAATAATATAAGCGTCAGCGGGACGGCAAGATTCGAAGTTCGAATTTTGCACCTTTTCGTAGTACAGGGCCAGGACTAGCGAGTTATTACTAAGGCATTTTCGAAATGTTCGACAAGTTATTGACGGTTATTGAATCAAGTTTTGTTGACATAACCAACTGCTTATCTATTTCAATACGAGTAGTAAAGTTCCACTCGAGAACTTTTCTATTTACAAGCTTTGCAATGCTTGTTTATGTTTGTAAAAGTCAAATCTTTAAAATAAATTTTCAGCTAAACTTTTCACTAGAATCCGATCACTATTCTGGAATGATAATGATGATGAGCTGTAATTCAAAATTCTAATTTGTAATAGTCTGGTCATATTATAATATCGACTTATTCAATGTTACGAGTACCTACACAATATTTTATGAAATAAATAGTTTGAGTTTAACAGTTCATTGCGTAAATTTCATCCATGTGACCTGGAATTTTCAGCCGCGCGCCTGTTTTACCTATCTTTAGTAGCCATAAAAGCCACTAGCTTTTACTGGATAAATACGGCCATAAAAGACGTGTGCTTCATCGTTAAAGTCTTGTTTTAACTAGCATATGGAATTTCCCACGGATATCAACTAAAAAAGGTAGGTGCGTACACATTTTCAACCATTCGACTAGAGATGTAAACAATGAGACGTACCTTATATCTGTCGAAACCTACTTGTTATTTAAGTGCCTTGTAAACACAATTGTTATAGAAATTTGCATTTTCTGTTACGAAGAAAAAATTCATTGCTTAAATATAAAACGGTCAAAAGTAATACATAAAAGATCGCACGATTTAAATTAGGTACAAAAAGAGAGAGAGGGTTAGTATTTAGTAGAGATTATTAATATTTTAGTTTCTTAATTTTTACGGCAGTCAACAGACTGATAATGATGATGAGTACTTCACAATGACCACTTCACCACTGTCAAAATTACTAATCTTCTTTAGACAGGGCTGTTTGTATCCAGTTGGCACCACCGGCTGTATTTTTGATGTCGTTTTCCTGTCTTGACTCTTTCCCTTCTTCTTTTACCTTGTAGCCCTTTCGATATAGTCACTCAATTAGTCCATCTCTGTGTGCCTTTTATGTCCAGTACACAATAGATTGTGAGCAAGTTCTCTATCCATTATATAAACATAAACATTTGTACGGGAGACACTATCTACAATGTACATGTACATAAACGAAAAGTTCAAATCCAATCTAAATTTACTCAAGTTTTTACCTGTTCTCTATTGTTGATCTATAGAATGATTCTACTATTTAGATGAGATGTGTTTCATTCATTTCACAGAATCAGTTCACGTCTTGTCGTTTAATATTTTTTTGACAATTTTTAGAGTTCCGGAGCCAAAATGGCAAAAACGGAACCCTTATAGTTTCGCCATGTGTGTCTGTCTGTCTGTCTGTCTGTCCGTCCGCGACTTTGCTCAGGGACTATCAATGCTAGAAAGCTGTAATTTTGCACGAATATATATGTAAGCTATGCCGACAAAATAGTACAATTAAAAATTCAAAAACAATTTTTTTAGAGTACCTCCCATACACGTAAAGTGGGGATGATTTTTTTTTGTCATCCAACCTTGTAGTGTGGGGTATCGTTGGATAGGTCTAAAAAAACCATTAGGGGTTTGCTAAGACGATTTTTGATTCAGTGATTTTTTTGCGAAATATTCAACTTTAAAGTGCAAATTTTCATTAAAATCGAGCGTCCCCCCTCTAAAATCTAAACCGCTGGGTGGAAAAATTTGGAAAAATTCAGGATGGTAGTAAATATATCAAACTTACAAGGAAAACTATAACGGCTAAGTTTGCTTGAGAATTATTAGTAGTTTAAGAGTAAATAGCAGCCTAAGGTATAAAATAAAATATACCTAAACTTGGAAGATTCCGTATAAAATACGAAATCCTTAGAAAAATATTACTTCATTTTTTCGTAATGGCTACGAAACCCTATTTTGGGAGTGTCCGACACGCTCTTGGCCGGTTTTTTATTTTATGCGTGGCTAATTTTCAGTTAGTCAAATAAAAGAGTTCGATGGCTCCAAGTCGTCAACTTCGTGTTCATAGGAAAAACTACTATCGTTTTTAATTGGACATAAATACGACCCGTTTTTGTAGCTGCCAGTACAAACGAACAAGTTATTATAGTGTTTATGATTCACTGTTGACCCTTAAGCGTATTATCTAATAGAACCCACCCTTTGTCCACCCGTGCCGAAGTCTTTGGACAAATATGTAGCGAATTAAGCTCCGACACTGGTCAGGTTAATTAGTTTGTTGTTTGGATTCCTCAATAGTTACCTATTGACTTGTTGCCTTTGGTTTAATATTAGTAATTGTATCCAGGGAAGGTTGACGATCATTGTTACAATAGATAGGCGTAGGTGTCAAATGTTACAATGCGGGGTAGAATGAAATACCCACAAAGGTTATTTAAATTAAATATCATAATAACTGTCTCCCCCCGCTTGTCATAGACCTGTCTTATTAAGAAGTAGTCGTAAAGGTCAATTCAAGTCTAAGTAGTTCATAAAATATATAAGTAGTAAGAGTTAATTTGATAAGGCAGCTGATGAAAAGGCAATTAAAGTAGGTAACAAATTAGAAAAAAAACTTTGTATGTATGTGTCTGAGGCGTGAATAAAATCTCGTGACGCGCTCATTTCGAATGCAAAGTATTGCAAAGTGCTTTAACTTTGTATTGAAGGAGTTTTGTTTGTAAATTTGCATTCTGATGTTGTTAAGCTACTCTCGCCATCAAACGTAGCAGTTTGGCGAGAATATATAATATGTAGTACCTAAGTTGTAATTTGGATATATAAATAAATTTAAAAAAAAAACAAATTTATAAAGCTCACTTATTTTTTTAAAAGCACCGTAAAATGCACCCACAGTATATTTCATCCTATTAACATATTAAGAGTCGTGAGACAAATTAAAATGGCGTGAAGTGGTATGGGATGGAGATCTTTCTGATAAACTACTTCTTAATCTATTACATATTATCTGTGTGCACGTATTGCATCTATCCGTAATGGACACTCGGTATAAAAAAAAAAACAACGACATCCGCATGTTACGTTTACGTTCATGTAAATTTAGTAGTCGTGCCGCCTCATTAGCATTTCTATTGAATAAAAGAGGTAAAATAATAATGTCGGTTTGTCGCTCTAGAGCCGCATTTATTAAGACACGTTTTAAATTTCATTCAGTTGTCATGTCGCGTTTATCAGAATTGCAACCGACCATTAGGTAAACTGAAAATTGAACGGCGCAATCGTTCTGTTTGATCCTATTTTAAATGCGAAAGTGAATTTGTTTGTTTCTTCCGCCTTCACGCCTTAACTACTGACTTGATCGCTATTAAATTTTGCTATATTATTTTAGAAACCTAGAATAAATAATGCGTTACTTTTTATCTCAAAAAAAAAGTTACCTATTCCTGAAAAATACGACGAAGTTTGGAGGGCAAAATATATTGTACCTACTAGGGAAGTTATAATATCAGATATTTGACCTTAACCTAGCAAAATTTATGACCCATTTTATCGAACTTGATGTCAAGGACGTCTACCACTTGCGCAAAATAATAAAGTGCTTATGTAAGTTAAGATACCTTTTGATATCATTTGGCATTCCTGTGTACTCTGGGGTTCTGTTTAGGTTGATATACATGCGGGATAAAACTAGACACAAATAAACTCTGTGCAAATTCATTATCTAAGCTGATTCTTCATTCAAGACAGTATAAAAGCACAAGGCGGCCATGTTATTAGTTAAACTGTTGTAGTACAATTACCGGCAGCAATATCTGACACAACAAAGTGTGCATAAATATCTGATACGACTGTATTTCTAGGGCCGATAGGACGTGTCAGATATTTTTGCACGCTCCGCTGTGTCAGATATTAATGCAAGTCTCAGTTGTCTGCTTTCTGGAAAGTAAGGGAAAATTAGGGAGGTGATCAAAAGTAACCAAAAATTTAGATTTTCACTTGCTCCATAAGCTTACATATTATAGCACTAGCCATACGAGTATCATAATTAAAGCTTCAACTAGCTAGATTCATATAATAAGTATGTTGTTGATGTGGGAATTATACGTACGTGACACTTAAAAATAATTTTGGTTACCTACCATTTATCATTGTAGTCTCATAAATAATTATGCAATTTACATAGTGAAAGTTTTAGCATCAGTACAATAAAGTGCTCGTCTGCAAATTTAGTAAATTTTATGTTAAACGTAGGCAATGTACCGTATCGTATATTTTCACTTCCTGTCGTCACAAAAAATGTGACGAAATCGGTGGGCTCGCCACCTGCCAGTGTAGGGCGAATGTGTTTGATGATAAAATAACCTAGAGAGAAGAACCTGAGATTTTTTTTTTCATATTTCAAAGGCAATGAATCTCAAATCTTCTTTGGTGGAGTGTGTGTGTAATAATTTAATACAATTAGGACCAGATTTTACGATTCCTAATCTGATATTTTGGGCTCTTGGGCTGGTTTGTAGTGCAATTACCCTCACCATATCTGACATAACAAAGCGAACTAGAAACTAGAGACGTGTCAGATATTTTTGCACGCTCCGTTATTGCAGATATTAATTCAGGTGACCGTACTCCATGGTATTGTCACCCTCGCAAGGTTAAAGTTAATGTGTCAAAATCTTCAGTGGCGTGAGGTGAATACTCGTATTGTTGTTGGCAACAAGAAGAGTGAAACAAACGTGAGTATGTCTTCGGATACAACACCTCGCAGTTAGAGCGGTTTCACACTACAACGATCCGAATTCGTGAAAATACGGTCCGGAGTAGTAGTAGAACTATAGTAAAAATACCACACACAGGACTATCACGCTAACACACACGAGTACTCACGGCCACGACCATGGCCACTGTAATGTTGCCGAAACGTCGAGGTAAATATTACTCGTGTGTGTTAGCGTAATAAGTCCTGTGCGTGGTATTTTGACTAAAAGTAGAACTATACAAATAGTTCTACGCCTGCTCCGGGGCGTATTTTCACGGATTCGGATCGGATTGGAATCAGACGTAGTGCGAAACCGCTCTTACACACAACCTTTGCCGTACTTGTCATCTCTAACGACACATCATAAATTTAGGCAACCTGGGAAACAAGTTGTTTTTGCTACTGCTGCCTACAACGTGCTATTTTTGATTTCCGCTAACTTTCAGGGGTCAATATTAAGGTCAAATGAAGTAATTTCTATAAGAAACTAGTGGCCTAACTCTTACTGTTTAAAAGAAAATCAGGAGTTAAGATAATTAATTATTAGCAGTAAAACAGCATAAATGTCCTTAATTAATGACGTTTTTTTTAAAGTCCATAATTAATCCGTTTTTAATTTACCCATATTTAAGATTCACCAAAAGAAAAAACGTGTGGATTTTTTTGATGACTCTATTATGTTCACGTCAATTTCACTTGTCAAGTTTGTTTCTTTTACTATTTAACCATTAACAATGAGTTTGAAGCTATTTGCATTAAAAAAAAAGATTTTTATTATCGAAAATACATTATTTTTTTCAATTTGACGACAAAGTTATTTGTCAGGTAGTTATTATTATTCCCCTTGATGGCGGCCTTAGGGCTTGGGCCAATGATCAGGTAGTTCATATCAATGAAGTTGGCCGTCTGCCAAAGTCAACGGAAATGAAAAAAAAAAACATAGTGTAGGTACATTAGTTAGTATTATCATCCGAGGAGCCATTTTTAATTTACATTTCTCTTAAAAAATACCGTTAAATAATAAATAATACAAATTTTAAGCCTCACAACAGGAACAATATGTTTTGATGTTTACCATCCTAACGTTAGGTACTCCCGTATAAGGAAAACATATTTTTGTAGGTTCATTCACAAGTTATTACTAAGTGCATGATACTAATGACCTGTAATTAATAACAATAGATTCGCCGAATGACGGGGGCGAAAGTAAAGTTGTTGTCAGTTAAATATGTTTTTTTTTTGTAAATACGCACCAACAGTCATTAAGATTGAACGAGTTGTCCGACATTGTTATAATATTTAATTATTTGTCAGTTTTGCATCAACCGGGTCAACGGTGACACGTTACTATCGCGATTAAGTGCTAAACCTTTGTGGATTAAGAAGTGCTTGTGATTTGCCTGTGTGTGAACTTTGTGAAGTGTTTGTTGTACGAAATGAGGTCCTTTCACTGGTGAGTTGAATTACCTTTATGCGCCTCCGCGAACAATTTTGAGGTTGATATGATTATTTATTGGTATTACATCCACAAGGGTACTTTTCATAATCAATTCCGCTATGATCTATGTTCTGTTTGTGTAATTTGCGAAGTGCGAAATAAATATTTTCTATTTCTATTTCTTTGTCAAATGTATGGAATATCAATATGAGTACCTGGGCGACCGAGCATTGCTCGGGCTAAAACTCGGTAACAAGCGTTTTCCCAGAGATAAGACCAAGCAAAAATCGTTTTTTCATCCCCGAAAATCCCTACATACTAAATTTCATCGAATTCGTTGGATCCGTTTCCGAGATCCCCGAAATATATAATAATATAATGTATTCTTGATACCTACTGCTCTAATCTACTGTAAATTGCACCACCTGCTAAAATGTATTCCTTACTTCTGTCCATTGTAAAGGTTGCCTGGAAGTGATCGCTCTGAAGCGATAAAGCCGCCTATTGCTTACCTTAGAAAATCTCTATGTACCTGTGTTTTCTGTACTGCTTACTGCGTTGCTGTGCAATTGCTAATACTAGGTCTCACGGTTGTGGAAAGTTCTAGCACCAAAATACCATTTCAATTAGTTATGTCTTTCGATAAAGTCTATAATTAGTTTATAATTACCTAGTTCTATTAACAAATTAGCGCACGCATTAAGCCTAATGAGATGATTGCGAAAGCGCGTAGTATACGGGGTCGAGGGCGAAAGGGAGGGAAGCATAGTAATAGCTATGCGGTGACAAAGACAAAAAAACTAGTGTACTTATAAACTTAACTGTTATGTCGTTCTACCGTATCCTTATGTTAAAACAATAAACGTTTCTTATTTCTATAATAATCAATAGATATACCTATTCGCGGCGCTAACAAAGCTCACATTGCCTTGTAAATATTGTCAAGCGAAAACTAAGGCCTCTAGGTTGGCAACGCATCTGCAATACCCTGGTGTTGCTGTTGTCTATGGGCGGTGGTGATCTCTTACCATCAGGAGACCCACTTGCTCGTTTGCCATCCAGTCGAATAAAAAAAAAAAAAAACTTACGGTTCTCTTTTATCTTATTTGTCATAGTAAATAGCGTACGTAGCGTACGTATTGGCCTTAAGATTACTTATTTTTACCTAGATTGTGTTATCTCTCACTTTCCATATCTAGATTAAATATATAACGTGTTTTAAAATTAATCCGAAATATTTCCGTTCAGCTGATGAATCACTTGAACATGATAATAAAGATTTATCGACTATTTTTTGATTTGATTTGTTAAGCGTCTTTGACGCGATATACATTGACGATGAATTTGTGAGAATATTTATCAACTAAAATTAACAATTCTCAAATATAAGTACATAGGGACATTCATTCTGACTAACTATAGCCTTTGAAGCCCTGTTGAAATATTTCAAATTAATTTTAAACAATTGAGAATGTTTATAGTTTCACTAATTTGATAAATAATTAGGACAACCGGCTTTCCAAGTTGTCTAATGATTTTCGTATTATTTTTAAAAACGCATGTCTATTCAAATCGTATACTTAAGGTATACACCGTATCATACCAAAAACGTAATAGGAACGTACCAGGCAAAAATATATATTTGTATTGAAAAGTATGAGACCATGCCCACTAGCACGTTTCCTAACCAACCGTCCCCGTCGCGCGTCATGTATGCGCTTGACATTTCGTTCCTGACACGTTCTTATAACGGTCATGTCATGATACGATGTAGTGAGTAGAGACCTTTAAGTGTTACGTGCATAACATGAACGGGGCATATGAAATTTCCTTTATATTGTTTCAAATATATGTGTCGTGATCATTCATCTAGCTATATCATGTATTTACAAATTCTATGCACGCAAATGAATAGTAATTTGCGTCAGTTAATCTCGGAACCGCCTGGCCACAGAACAATGTAACGTGTAATCAAAACAAAAATAAAACGGTTGTCCATAATGTATCATTCCGATGGCATATCGACTCTCGCGCCGTAATACATCCGTCAAGGCCGCACAGAAGGCGCAAACAAGTCGACAGTTAGGTATAATGAGCACCCATACATAATTGGCAACTAGAATACTCTATGTTACTCGTGCAACGATTTCGTGTAGTGCATTTCACACACGCAACGGCTGCAGAAGTTTCACTTACCGATATAGTTGTGTATAAGTTATCACAAAATAACTCTAGAATGTTTCATTCATCCAGTATTCGAGTTAGTCTGAACGAATATGTGGTCGACCCTCCTAAAGTTGATAATGAATGTTTTTATTTTCAAATTTAATATCTGGTTTTCTAGTGATGGTTCTTAGACATGTTTCATCAAAATCGGTTCAGCCGTTTTTGAGATATTGAACTTTGAAGTGACAAACTGGGGGTTTTTCAACTTTTTTTTGGTTAGGTTATGACGATATTGTTTGTGACGTTTGTCGATAGGTACACGTGCCGATAAAAGATAGTATCAACCTATTTAAGAACACCATACTCGCCTATATATAACGATTGTGGATGACAAATTAATATCCAAGATAAGGTATCTCTATCTGAATAATTTCAAGCTATACTACCTATATTTATATGAAGCGTTAAATGCATACCTAATTGAATTTTCCAGAGCGAATTCATAGCAGCAGCTGCCTAACTGCGGTATAGCAATAAAGAACTTAAGAAAAGAACCGCTCAGTTAATTCTTAGTAACACCCATTTAAGTACCCGCCTTTCATAAAAGACTTTCCTTTATTATGACGTTTTAAACGGCTTGTAATAACAAACCGCGTCGCAACTAGCTTGCAACTTTACAGTTAAATGTCCATTGCGGTTTATGGTCGTCGAAGGCTATAATCGATAGAACGAGTGCGTCGTTGGAAGACTAACCACCACAAGCATGTTTTACGGGCCTCGCGCAGTACCGGCCAACTGTTGTTTTATTGTTTAACCAACCGTAATGCAATAGATAACTTATTATATATCGTGTTTAATAAACAGCGCGTGTTATGGATTTCAGCGGGGGGGCTATAAAACAATATATAATCATTTAGTAGCTCTCCGTTGCTCGTTTACTGTATCTATGTTACTTTTGTCTAAGTCTTCATTTCGAGCCTAACTGAGAAATGTTACGCTGATTCTCTCGTTTTCATTACGTATTTTATGTTCATATAATTTCAAGTTAAGTTCTCGTGATGTCTTAATACTTGATTTTATATATAAAAGAAGACATTGGAAGTTTAAACATACTGAGCTTTTCCAATTTCAGTACAATCCCGTACTTACTAAAGCATTGCGTCTACATCTATGTATTCGAAGAAAATTCAAGTTTATCATAAGATATGCAAGGGGCGATAAGTATCGCCAATACGTCTGCCATTGGCAAACATAGTGAGCGAGCCTTTGGACTCGATTAGATAGTAGAGCTGTGTTTATAATCTAAAAAATATTTTATTTAATTAAGGTTTACTTTATTCGTTTGCAATCGGTGTTACACTTAGATACCTATAATTCCCAGGAGTGAACACTTACTACTATGGCTCGCTTCCCATACTCGTAAGTTCTAACTTTAAGAAAGCTTAGCTCTTTTTTTAGGTAAGTATTTAATTAAATACAGAAAGTTAGCTTCATTGATCCAAGAACATTTTTGTTTACTTTGTCGTTTCGGACGAATGACTAGTTTGGAGATGTCTGATTAGTTTTTTTTTTTTATTAGTAGTTACCACATTCCTTAATCATGTTGCTGTGTACGCTTTCGACTTGATTAGTACACACCAGCCAATCACATAACTGAGCATGGATATAATTGAAGCTATTCCATAATTCAAATCAAAACTTTCTATAAATAGGCCGGAAAGGGGTGTAATGGTGATTTTCCACCGGCGAGGCGAGACGAGAATTGAAATTTACGTATGCATTCTCGCGTGCCCGCCGCGGGCGCTGCCATACAAATTTCAATTCTAGTCTCACCTCGTCTCGTCTCGCCTCGCCGGTGGAAAACCACCTTAATACGCGTCTCTCATGCTGCATGATATAGGTATCGGAACTTTCGGAAAGACCGTCATCATTTCCAAAATCTTTTCATATTACATTTAGGTAACCATTGTTTTGACACAGGATTTTATGTCCGACCAATGTTAAAAAAAAACTAAGCGACATTTAACTTCAGTTGGGTTGGGGACATTTACATGAAGTCTTTGGGGTATTATTTTACTCTCCAATGAATTAACTACTCGATTCCCACCCGATTTTCTAAATTATTTACGTGACTCAATGATGACTAGTATAGCAAATGTTGTACACTCTAACAACAACAGGTTGCATCCGTAGACATACCTAGACTAAACTTTCTCTCTACAAAATGCGACTTCTGACCTCTTCGGTTGTATGTTGCCGGAACTATGGACACTCTTCGATTCTCTTCTGACTGTTGTAATCGTTTGTTCCAGGTACGACAAGTGGGACCGCGACCGGGACCGCGGCGGCGGTGGCGCCGGCCCCGCGCCGGCCGCGTGGGCGGGCCGCGACCGCGAGCGCGACCGGGAGCGCGAGCGGCAGGCGCGCGCGCACCAAATGTCGCAGTCCCACGCCGCCGAGCCGGACGCCACCGCGTCGCTGTTCCAGGCACCATCCAGAGTGAGTAGCATTCTACTTGCTGTATAGCTAAGGCTTGAAACGCACACGCAACGCATTTGCAGGTGGTAGGACCTTGTGCAAGGTCCGCCCGGATTTCTACCACCATCTTGTTCGCTAATCCTGCCGTGAAGCAGCAGTGCTTGCACTTTTGTATTTCGGCGTGGAGAGTAAGACAGCCGGTGAAATTACTGGCACTTGAGGTATCCCATCTTAGGCCTCTAGGTTGGCAACGCATCTGCAATACCCTGGTGTTGCAGATGTTTAGTGATCTCTACCATCAGGGACCCACTTGCTCGCATCCAGTCGCTAAAACTGTCATCTGCAATGACCTTGGTGTTGCGATGGTTTATGGGCGATGGTGATCTCTTACCATCAGGAGACCCACTTGCTCGTTTGCCATCCAGTCGAATAAAAAAAAAACATGAAAGTTCATGTTAGCTCGAATATTACAACCGGTACCGCCTCCGCGCCGCACCGCCCCGCTGCGCTACCGCTGTCAGTGCGTTTCAAGCTTTAAGCTGATGAAACGGCCGCCACCATTCATGGACAAGTAAATAAAATAAATAAATAAAAATAAAATAAATATTGACCTAGTCCCAAACTAAGCAAAGCTTGTACTATGGATACTAGGCAACGGATAAACATAGTACTTATATAGATAAATACATATTAAACATCCAAGACCCGAGAATAGACATTCGTATTATTCATGCAAATATCTGCCCCGGCCGGGAATCGAACCCAGGACCTCAAGCTTCGTATTCAGGTTCTCTAACGTAAGTAATGTAATTATACACACACATACAATTACATATAATTATTTATTTTTAAAGTGAATATACAATTAAATATTCTATGAATATTTCAAACGTCTACATGTTGCCGTTATTAATATCGGGCAACAAAACGGCAAAAAAATCAGTTTGTTGTATGGGAGCCCCCTTAAATGTTTATTTTATTCAGTTTTTAGTCTGTTGTTATAGCGGCCACAGTTATACATAATCTGTGAATATTTCAACTGTCTACCTATCACGGTTTATGAGATACAGCCTGGATACAGACGGACAAACGGACGGACGGACGGACAGCTAAGTCTTAGTAATAGGGTTTCCGTATTTACCCTTTGGGTACGGAACCCTAAAAAAATAGGCTTCTTAAAATTTGGATTAGCGGAAAAAATCCGCTATTGGTTCTTGTCCATGACTGGTGCATGACCCTAACTTAAATTCGTAAAGTTCGGCTACAATAGTTGAACAAAGGCCTCCCCCTTAAAAAGCCACAATGAATGACAACATGCCACCTGCGTCCACCGGTAGCCCGCAATTCTAGCGATGTCATCTAAGTATAGCCTGCGGAGGTCAAGACTTGAGCCTGGATAAGCCTTAGGCTACAAAAATGCCACTGCAAAGTTATAATTCTAATTTAACTATATTATTCTACTAAATCTAGACTTCAGGCAGGAAACCCTAGACTACTCCGGTAACGGCACATATAAAGGCTAGATAAGTTTGTTTCATGACTTTCAAAGCACATAACGTTCACTGAACTCTAGGTGACTCCAGCGTTAGAAATCATCGTTCACTGGGATATTGTCACCTAAACAGGCCCTAAATATAAATACGAAGTGCAAAACTCGAACTTCGTATGTTGCCATCCCGCTAACGCTTATGTCATTTAATACGCGAGTGAAAGGGACGGTGCGATACGAACTTCGATTTTCGAGTTTCGTAGTAGCCCCTTCAGTTATCGAACCTTGTTTCTTGTTTGAGTAAATGTACAGGAAATTCATGAGTGACTCCCCCCACGAAAACAAAATACGACAACCTGAGTGCTTTGATAAATAAAGTTCAGATGAACTTCGCACGTGTACGCTGCACGAGGTGTTGCGTCACAACACATGGAAGTGCAGTACATACATAAACACATTTAGTTAATAACAGTACTGAACACGTGGCTGTTAACAAACAAAAGAACGCTTAAGCGATTTCTCTTGTATATTTACAGTAAATATGTGAATTACAAAATTAGAAAGGGATTGAAAAAACTTACGTAAATAGAAACATACTTGAAAAAGTCTCCTTAATTTAATCTGGAACGTCATTTGAACGCCGTACAATGTAAACATCGGCCAATATGTAAATGTTTATCAGGTGCAATTGACAATCCTGAAAAACAAAAGAAGAATGTTAAGTCAAACTAACCCAACCACTTCCTGAAATGTTCTGGTTTAATTTCCCGTGTAGGTATATTATACTGAAATCATAGCCCTTCCATACCTTTCCTAATAGGGTAAAAAAGGGCGGAAGATAGCTAGTTATAAAAGGTGACGCGACAGCTCACAAGTGTTCACTGTCACTGTTTACCATACGGGACAAGGCTGTTGAACCGTTTGCTTTGTTCAATATTGTGACAATTAATTGTTATTACCTTCCACGTACCATTGTGCCCATTGAAAGTACGTACCCGGAAAATTATTATTTGCTTAGGTAAACGGATAGCTGCGCCTGAAAGAATCATTGAAATTATATGCTTTTCTTCTTCTTTACCTGATACCCTGGCGTTGAATTCCAAAAAAGACTTTAATTTTCAATTTGTAAATTACTAAAATTCAAACTATACTAGAAATTCTTAAATATTATCAAGATTTATTTAGTTTTTGGCAAAATCAAAAAGATAACCATAGTAGAAATATTCAAGTTAGGCTATAAGTAAGTATGTAAAAATTATGAATCTCCAAAAGACATACGCAATTTCAAGTCAGGGATCGCCAACGCGGAACTGAATTATTTCCAAACATATATGCTATAATCATTAATATCATAATACGCATTCAGCTTAGATACTAATGTCTTCCTGACATTCGGCCAGTACCATTAATTCCTTATAAATTCGCCCGCATCGCAAAATTACTTAGTAGATATTTTCGA
Organism: Choristoneura fumiferana; assembly: GCF_025370935.1. Taxonomy (NCBI): domain Eukaryota; kingdom Metazoa; phylum Arthropoda; class Insecta; order Lepidoptera; family Tortricidae; genus Choristoneura; species Choristoneura fumiferana. Next base: position 9,952,197 of record NC_133486.1, read on the forward strand.
TTTCCTCATACTGATTTTTCCTTATCGTTGCGCTTCTAAGACGATATTAAACTTAACTTTAGGAATATCAATCAAGCGTTTTTGCGCTGCTTGTGAGCGTAGCAATAACCTGGAGTCGTTTCCTGAAATTACACCTTGGAAAATTCCAATAGCACCTCCGTTTTATTATTGATTTAATAGTTTTGTTGGGTGATTTTCCTTTTTTTGCACTCTCTATCATGTCTGGTCACCATAAATCTGTATTATTAGAAAAATCATCTAAAACTACCGGATTTGTTATTTTTTATATATATTTATTATACTAGTCGTGGCCCGCGACTTCGTCCGCGTAGAATTCGGTTTTCACTATCCCGCGGAAACTGTGCAATTTCCCGGGATAAAAAGTATCTTATATCCTTCCCCGGGACGCAAACTATCTGTATACCGAATTTCATCTAAATCGGTTCATTGATTTAGACGTGATGAAGTAACAAACAAACTAATAGACTTACAAAGTTTCGCATTTATAATATTAGTGGGATGTATGCATGTTTGTTTGTAAGGTATTTATGGCCGTATTCTGTAAAGTATTTATGTAATGATTTTATACTTTTTATTTTATTAAAAGTTGCAGTTTCATCTTGAATAATGATTGAGCATGTGTTGTGTTACCCAAGTTTTAACTAGAATCAAGATACAGTGTCTTCGATAGCGTGATTCACTCTTATGCAATATATCAAGTCTCACAACTTGATAATTAACGGCAAGCAATGGAAGTAAAACCATCGGATTTACCAGGTACGTCGCGTCGCGTGCTGTGGTGCAGTAAAAGTGAAGTATGCTCACAATTGTGGCACGTGGGTGATATTCAGCGATACTGCTACAATATACACTCTCAATTTGACGTGTTTCGTGCAGGCCATGATTATTTGTTGGTAATTGTTGTGGTGAAATCGGAAAGTTATATGTGAAATTCAATGTGTTGCAAACTAGGGTACTCATATTAATGAGTCTTTTAGCATACCGGCCGACATTAGAATAGGTATTGTAATAATTTTATTGATATGACAAAAAGTTAGACCAAACCTCCTTTATTCGTTATGGACTAATAATAAAACGCAATCTTTAGTTTGAGGAAGTAGAAATGTGATCATGATGAATCCGAATACGAAATAAGTATACAGAATTCGTGAGTCAGAATTGAAAGTTGAAACTTATTGTATGGCTATCTATGTGTGATTAATTATGTAACAGAACAAATAGCGCTACGCCTTAGAATCTGTGCACGACGTAACTGTAAGAAAACTTCGAACACAATGAAAAACAAAAGTCTAGAACGGAGCGCCACAACAGATGCTTGACGAGCCGTCCATTATAAAATGGCCGCTGATAACGCGGGCGCATCGACGCTCATTATCTATTCGTCAGTTCGACAGAGGCCAAGCTAGGCTGGCCCCTATCGGCAATGTCAAGAGAGTTCGAGGCCACAGCTTGTTTACGCGTTGGCTAACGTAATTACGCTTACGTTTCGCTGCTTCCGACGAATTTGTTGCCAAATGATATACTTGTTTCGTGCATACTAGAAATATGGGTAACGAGCTGTCAGGGCTGTTGAACGTTGCCCTTTTAGCTTAGGTTGGTTTTTATGTGATTTTATTTTAATATTTTCAATAAAAACCAGATATAGTACCAAGTCATTTCACAAAGCCGTTTATTTTTAATAATATATACGCCTTTGATTTCAAGGTAACCCACTAAAAGGTCCTGCCTGATCAAGGACCGTGACCGCATTTCTAATTTTGTAGTTCAGTAACAACGTAGGTACATTGGAAAAATCGGTAGCAATCTAAATGACCAAGTCATCGATGGGAGACCTTTACACTGTAGCCTGAAGAACTCCTTATTTTCTATCGTTACGTTCGTGTGAAAGAACTTAACATAACACTCTAAACAACGTCGCAAATAAATCCTGCATTCACTGCAAAATCTGGTCTAACCTAAGGTCTAAATTCTTACATGTTGCAACAGAAAACCGAGTTCAAATACACTGGTAAACGAACGAAAACGTTATAATAACAGTTGTAAAGCAATCGGCTTATCAGCGGTCGGGCTCGACCCACTTTGTGAATCACAGCGCACTCCGAGTGCGCTTGGACGTGAGCCCTAATGTCCTCAAGCAATATGTTTTTTTTTTTTTATATTAAAATTCCAATTATGAAACTAACAGTTTAAATTCGTCTATATACTCATGCATATATATGTAATACAAAGCATTCTAACTTATTCTTAGATAGGTACGGGTAGAAGTTAAGGCTGCACGTTTAGGATTGTTGACAAATTTTAAGACATTTTTTTGCGCATTGTTTTAAAAATAGGACACAATTGATGGACATAATTTATATTTGATACTCGTATTACTATAATTTGGGGCAGATCATCAGGCCTACGCGTCTGTTCCAGACGAATTTTGGCGTGTTGCCTGTGCACAACGTCTTTGGTGGCTGACTAGACCGATGCGAGAGCGACATGTTCGTCCACAGGCCTGACAAGAGAAGTTAGATAGACAGATAGACTTAGAAATATATTTTGTTTTGATCAAGTATCTGGCTCGAAGTGGTCTTGTTGTCTAATGCTACATGTTTTATGAGTCATGGTTGTACAATTCTCAATAAATAATAAATAACTCGCAGTACTCAATGGTTGTTATTAAATGTAAACACTACGTCACTACGTGTAGCAAATGGGTTATGAGTATATGGAATAACCAATGACCTGGTTTCATACTTTCAATTAGTTAGCTATTTTGTAACAACAACGAATGGAATGGAAGATAAAGATAAGTATGAGAGACTTGAAATGTGCTAAACAAAACAAATGCTCTCAATAATAGAAATGTTCCTCTTGAGCGTAATATTGTAACTAAAAGTAAAAGTGTGCGAGAATTCTATGCGTTACAGAGCAGAGACTTCTGTTTTGAAGAAAGGTTAATTAGTTGAATTTGCCTTGTAATTTATAATTAATCCATTAAAGTACAAAAGTGATTAGATACTTAATACGTTGACATATATACCAGTTGGGTAAGTTTAGTTTAGTAAAATATACCCACGCGATGTAGCAAATATGACCTAGTCATTATTCAGAACACACAACATCCCTCATGTAATATCTAAAACTTTACAAGGTCTTATAGTATAAATTCACGTATAGCACGGGCTTCTGAACTATTCTTTTTTATATCATATGTAATATTTCATCCCCTACGCATAGAAATAAAGATTACTTTGGGAGTAATAGCCCTTCAAAGGTGCTCACATCTTTCATACGTATTTAAGATTTATTCACAACGGGAGTGTTATTTAAATAAAAGGTGCGTGCGTGTCGCTTAAAAATATTGCGCGAAAATTTAATCAACAAATTGATAGTGTTTAGTACGATAAAACAGATATCGTAAAGATAAGACAGTTCCCCAGAGCATAACATACATATTCTAATATCTGTGGAATACTATGGATAGCACGCTATTTATTACTGTAACGTATACATGATTATTATGATAAAACGGAAAGCCTGGAAGCTATTGCGAAAGTCACTGCCGGTATCGTTTTGAAATCACTATAGAGCATAGCGATGACGTGTGTTGATACTTTGTATACGATCATTCGACGACGTGCGTAGATGGAGTTCCATCCTTTCGTATGAATTAGGTTAGGATGAGGACATACATATTCTTGAGCATGTAAGTTATTAAGTATAATACAGTTATAGTAAAGCGTCTTCCTTTTAGTCTGATGGTACGAGTAAACTTTTGAATAAACCGATACGTTACCATTAGGTATTGGGTATTGGGTCTGATTGGTTTACCTACAAGTTCTCTAAAAGAGATACTTAATCTAACAGCTCAGGCTAATGTTTAAAACTGGGTCAAGGAACCAGCTAACTACGCCGCAGCCTTCAAGACTTCATCGTTCTATTAAAACTAGGCATCAAGTTCATTCATCACTCTGCAGAATGTAAGCTAAAAAGCCACTGCGGATGATACAATAGGAGTACAATACAAATACATAGTATTGCCGCGGCACAGGCGGCGTCTAGACGGCCTCATTACTATCCCCCACCGCCCCCCCTAGTCCGCTCGTACCTCGCTCATACCACGAATAAACCACCTTTAATAGAAATATTACGCTAATCAGATGGATGTTATATACGTTCACAATGAAACGTTGGGAGATTGATTACGAGATTTCTATGGACTTTAAGTATAGAGGTGCTTGATTGTTCATTTGATGTTGCTAATTGAATTTTTTTGCCGTGTTTCCTGGGTTCTTAATAGATTCGTCATAATATTGAAACAACAGCGCAGGTGAAATTGTGGTGTTCGTAGAAGAGTTGTAATTTGTAAAAAAAACATTAATGAATACATCATTTTTGCTAACTTTACCTGCATTCATCATCCAAATTTCTTAGGTACAAAGTTCAAGTCAATACATTAGGACGAGTGGAACTAAATAAAAACTTGTAAAAATAATAAAGGTCGATCAACAAAATAGAAAAGAAAGGACAACTAAAAGTAAAAAAGTACTTTTTCATAGCATATAATTACAATACAGGACGTCTCGATCTACCTACAATCGCGTAGAAGTCCTTGTATCCGGCTACCAGTAATTTCACTTTTACAGAGAAATTGAGGCCTGGTTGTTGATGCTTGTCATTTATCCTCAAAAATGTAGGTCGACAAATTGACAAGTTCAATATCTTGTGATATTAATACTTGTCTGACTGAGAACGTCGGTTGGAACTGTTATATCACTTTTATCTTCGAACACGTGTTAAAAATTTCACAGCAAAGTCTTAAAAGTAAAGACTTATCACTAACCACGCCGATAAAGACAAGCTACAAGCTAGTTAACGAAGAGTGGTTCGCTGAATCCTCAAATAGATAAACACTGGGTTTCTATCCTTCGACGAAGTTGTCCTGAGGCCACGTAGAAGTTGTACAAGGACAGGTCTTTCAGACCGATATCATTAAATTGACGATTAAACTGCGCAGGATATATCGAATTTAACTTAACCATATAAATTGCTGCTGCTGTTAGAGAATACGTCCATTATGTATTCATAAAAAATAAATGCGATATTAAGAGAAACTCAAGGTGTGGCTTATTATAACAAATGAAACCACTCAATAATCGTTATTTGATTTAATCAGCAATGGCAGTTGAAATAAATGTTTCAATTTTCATAATTTAGTGTTTGTTAATATTTAATGAATTTTATTATCATTTGATATTCTCCATAGAGGCATTTAAGTAGAAGTTAAGCAGAGCGTCATAGTAAAACGTATAAACCATATTTAGCAAGGTCCAAAATCTATGACCACCTAACCTACTAATTACTATTACGTATTTGTATTGGTTCCTATATCTAAATAGCTGTCTGGAAGATATCGCTTTTAAGCAATTAAGCTGCCTATTGTCTGTCTTGCATTTTGTCTTTGTATGTTAACTTATTGTAATGATTTGTGGAGCTCGATAAAGAATATTTGCACTGTATCAGTACGTTCACACTGAATAACTAGACTAACTATTCAAAGATCACGTTGAATCCCGATAGCACCTGGAAAGTCGAAAGGACTCACTTATAGGTAGCTCTCGTGTCCCGCCTATGTCTCCGGCCGGGTCGACGCTCCGCACTCTGCAATATTCGAACAAACGTCTCTCGGTGACAAATCGTTACGGAGAACAAGTCTTATCGCGTTGATGAAATAAGTTTGCAAATGCCTGGGTGCATTGACCTTGTGTCATCGATGACCTCCTCCGTGGTTAATGACTATAATGACCGTCAGTTTTAAAAAAGTGTTTCTTGATATTTTTCGCGCGCAAATCTTATTCAGTTCAGGCATTGAACCTGACCTTAGTTATGACAAGACTGTTATATTTGTAGCTCGGCACTTAGTTTATTTGTTATCGCTTTTAGAGTATCCCCGGTCTGTATCGTATTATATGTTTTGATACTTGTAGATTGCCTACACTAGTGCGATTTAGACAATTACAGGTGCCCTCTGAAGTACGTCCTTTCGGTCGGCGCCACGGGTTTGCCCCAGAATCGCGCAGGGCGTTGACTCTCCGATACCGGCCCACCGATCCACAGTCATTCAGACGTCTGGTGCGCCTCCACTAACGCTATCCTTCGCAAACACACAAACAATTCAAATTGTGCGAACGAGACAGAGCGCTGAAACGATAAAGTTGTTTTCTGGAAAATGTCTGGATGAAGAGGCCACTTCTCCCGCGCACGTACAGAATTTATGAACGCAGAAAATACGTGCTATATGTGCTGAAACACACTTGATCACGTTAATAGAGAGATTTATATCATTTATATCGAGAGCGCGGACATTGATGACTGTAACACGCCGAAAGATCTGAGATTTTAAAAGGTGTCAAGGTTGGCACTCTGACAATTCGGTTTGTTTACTCGCCTCTGTATTGCTCTTCTTCAAACACTCTTGACGTTTGTAAGCTTTTTCCGACATCTTTCTTTTGTTGTCTGATTTGAGTGGCACTAAATTAGTCTGTCCTGAAACATTCACAGTTCTTTTTGGTCTCACGTTTCTGAGACGGCATTGTTGTACTTGGGATTGTGTGGGAATACTTTTCTGTGACCCTTCGCGGCGGGCGCAGGTGCACACTCGCCCCTAGCGACAACCGTACGTTTGTTCCCTATAATTGCCGTTTTATTATAAAGGCTCCGTTTGATATCAGTTTTTATTGACTAACTTGGCTGACGGGTTGTCGTGCTCGTTTCCGCACCCAATAAAGCGTGACCAAACATAGAAATGTTATTTGCATATCTCGCCGCGACGGCAAGCGATCATCTCTAGATGAATCACGGTGTCGAGACCAGATGGGAGTGCGCTCACACTGCAGCCGTATAATTCATTGTAAGACCTTTGAAACATCAGTATCAGTATAAGTTATATGAGCTTAAGATAAAACAAGTGTGAAATAATAATATATTAGTCTCTATAACCGAAACGATTCGGACACGACCCGGTTGACGGGTATTGAAACTAGCTAATTGAAAGGTAAAAAGTAGTAGTTTCACTTCATTAATTTACGAGAAAATAAATCACATCAAAATATTAAGCACTCGTGATGAAAAACAGTTGACAAACAGTCGCTACTAGTTTGATCTCTGTCTTTTGACATCATTCACTACGAAGGAGATGTAAATAGTGGTAGTAAAGTTTCAACAAAAATACAAGCTTCAAAGCCACCAGCCACCAGTGTGAGCTCACACGTATGACATTGAGCGACAATATTTAGGACGCGGCGGCCGAACGCTGCCCGGACGCAATGCACTTCGCTGTGACGACGAACAAATTGTATTTTGACAAGCTGCTAGATGGTTAGGCTGCGGGGCAGATGGAATATAGGCTCTTAGTCTTGCTGACAGGCAGCTAGTTTCGAAATGTTATGATATGAACTATAGGAGGCTTATGGTAAAAGAGTAGGGACTGGCTGGCCGTTGTACCTATTTGTAATGGTTTCTTTTTTATGTGCATCATCATTATGATCGTGTGGGTACTAGAAGAAGATTGCATCTAGTTGTTTCAATTTAAATATTTCATATGTCTTTTAAGCTTTATTATGATTAGTTTAGTCCATGACATTGGTTTCTATCAAGGGCCTTTATACTCTGTAATTGGAACTCATTGTAGTCAAAGTTTTTGTCGTTGATAATACCATAGTTACTCGCTCCTACTCAAACTTGAATTGATTTAAAAACTACCTGCGACACTTTCAATAAAAAAAACAATGTGCTTCAATAGAGTACAGCCGCACCTTTACATTTACTCTTTTTATGTACATTTTTAATAATCGCGAGAAAAACATCAATCGCGTTCTATAAAACTTACTGTTTATGATTTATGATGGAGATGCTGCTCTTCCAAGAGACTATACATCCAACAAAAGAGGTTCAATTCAGCACTACAAATCACCTGTAACAGACCTAATAGCCATGATGAAGATTTAAATTTAATGTATTGTCCTTGTCTATCAGGTAACGGGGAACAAGGATCGCCAAAGTCAACAGATCCAGACGAAGCTCGGCGATTATCAGATAGCGCAGGCGTTGATCGATGACCCAAGCAAGTCGATTGGTATCTGCGCGGAACCACCAAGCCCGGCACCATGTGAGTACAAAACTGTTTTCTAGGACTGGAACATGTGTCTGATTTATGTCAGGTACCATCAGCCAAATATGTGGTGTACCACCCTAAAGTTGATAATCGTTTGAATGTCATAAAACAATAATGCGAATAGACGTGTCTGTCAACTTGAAAGTTCGACTTTAGCGACATATTCATTTGATAGGAACTTGTATAAAAATTGTTAGACCACTTATTTGGCTGATGGTACAATGAGTAAACCTATCTATCACCTATGAGAAGATATATAGTCCAGTGCATTGAATACGTAGGCCATATTATCTAATGCAATAACAACCGCACTCGCCTTTTCTTTTTATAGACGTCTTGTACCGTGTTGAGTGACAGAGATAGAAATGGCGTTTGTGATTACGAGGTGATTACATGATGAAGTATGACTTGATTCTGACATTCTGAGGACAGTTTTAGAAACCACCACAAAAGCTATTACAAATATTAATGCGCTTCTAGAATACATATTCCTCAAATAATGAGATATTCTTTTCTGTGGTTTTTAAATAAAAGTCGATTTTTAAGTAAAAGTGTTAAGAGACTTAAAATGTACGCCTTTGAAGTCCTAGACAGTTTCTGGCGTGTGATAAGATCAAAAGCTTAATATAGTGAAAGTCTAGCAAGTTGTTACCGAGTTAGCGTTGCTTGTTAAAATATGTAGACGCGAGCTGTAGGCCCGGGAATATTAGGGACTTGGTCCCTCTTTGTTTATGGTTCTTTGCAGTTTCTCCAGAGAGACCTATTCCATGATGTTTATGTTGATCTCTATGATCCTAAATCCTCAACTTCACAAGCCGACGTTTTGGGCTAACCCCTTGTTTAATAGGGGGTTTTGACGACCGGATGGATAGCCAAGTGCAGGTTAGAGAACCTGAGTATGAAGCTTGAGGTCCCGGGTTCGATCCCCGGTCTGGGCAGATATTTGTATGAATAATACGAATGTTTATTCTCGAGTCCTGGATGTTTAATCCATACTTAATATTATAAATGTGAAAGTGTGTGTATGTTTGTGTGTATGATTGTCCGTCTTTCACATCGAAAGACGGATTGAAGTGATTTTTGGCATAGAAATAGTTTATGGGCCAGAGAGTGACATAGGCTACTTTTTCGTTCCCGAGGTAACAGCGCGCGATAACCGAATTCCACGCGGGTGAAGCCGCGGGCAAAAGCTCGTATATATATACGTTGTATGTTTATACGTTGCCTAGTATCCATATTATTACAAGCTCTGCCTAGTTCGGGACTAAGTCAATTGAACTCAATCGTTTCAAGAGATTTATTAGTATTATCTTCACCAATCTAAGATTTTCATTGACTCGCACGAAACGAATGTTGAAAACAGCTAAACACCTAATTAAACACAAGACTTTCTCTGTAGAGCACGATAGCTACTTCTGGACTCATTTGCTCAGTAATATAACAACAAAGGTCTGTACTTGGTGGTCGTGGCGTTTGATCAGAATGGACATACCGCCCTCAAAGGGTTCAAAGATACACAGCCCATTCAAGCGGAAATTCGATTTAATTCCGTGCCGATTTCCTTGCGGCATCGTCTACGATAGTTCTGCACATGATAAGCTCTCTCGGTATGTACAACTTGTTTGACTTCAAACGCCGGTAATCGGAATTAATACATCCGTATACACTCCGTGTTTACGGAAAGAAGATTTCAAGTAAAATCTTCTTCCTAATAAATTAACACGTCACGAACGAGTTGATTTCCGATGGAAATAAAGAAGCATCACGTCATGTTTCTTCGGAGTTCTTTAGCAAAATAATTTTAGGAAGATATTACCATAACAAAAGTATAAGTTATTTGATACGCGGCCGCACCGCTCGGTTCCACTTTGCGGAATCTTCAATTTTTCAGGTGAAGCCAGAAGAGATATCCGATATTTTTTCGGCTGAGCCCTCGGATATATTTGCATAATAGCTTATTTGGGTCAATTTGTATACCTGTCCACGTTCATACATGCACAATAGGCTTGTTTTGGTGGTTTGCAGTAGTGCGCGCTTTCGAAACACTGCCATGATATTTGATTGAGAAACTTGCTAATATCGTTCGGTACGCTGTCTTTTATCATAGTTCGACGTAACGTAACGTTAAAGGAAGGTTTTAATCTGTGTCAATGTCGTTGGTGTGTAACGTTTATTTCAGAAATAGTAATTGCGTGCGATATGTAATATTGAAGTTATTGTCATCAACCAACACAGTCTAAGCAATCACAATCGGTAGGCCAGATGGATAAGAGTTTACTAATTTTGTGGTAAGATAAAGATTGTCTATCCCTCAAAGCCGACGGAATTAGCATCCATACTTACTAATATTATAAATGCGAAAGTGTGTTTGTATGTTTGTGTGTTTGTCCGTCTTTCACGCCGTAACGGAGCGACGGATCGACGTGATTTTTGGCATAGAGATAGGTTATGGGCCCGAGAGTGACATAGGCTACTTTTTATTTTTTTGCCCCGGAAAAATGCACAGTTCCCGAGGGAACAGTGCGCGATAACCGAATACCACGCAAGCGGAGCCGCGGGCAAAAGCTAGTAGATTTATAATTCGCTCCATTATTATGTTAATCTTTATTAGTATTAATTCATCGCGGGAATGGATACACTCGCAATACTTTAAAATACTTTGGCCTGATTAGCATTTCTGATCTTACGTTTATACAACTCAAACAGCGGTTTAGCCTCTACAGGCGTTTCTTACTGAATAATAATAACTCGTAAAATATTGTTATGTGCTTGGAAATTGTCAGGGTTTGCGTGGCGCGGCGGCGTGATAGATAATAAATGATTCAGTACGTCTCCCGGAACACCCACTCGTAGGGCGGTCGGGAGGTCGGGCGGACGGGTCGGGACGCCGGCCACGCCGTCACAGTGACGACACGCCGCCCGACCGACGGTGACGAAATATCGGCCGCATCATTAGGTCTCTGCCGCCTTTTGTTACGTGCGCTCACGGCCTTCGCTATTCGCGCCTAATCGACTTACGAGCTCCGCAAATGAAAGGCTGTCTTGTTGAGTCTTCACCTACACTTCACTATTAATCTTTAAGATTATCCCCGTATAAGCTTTAACCATAAAACATACGTTCCAAGTAAACGTAAAATCACCTATTCAAGTCACATGAAATCGGATAACATAAGACTGATCAAAACGCCTCGCAGAACGTATTAATCTAAAAGCAACGGCTCCCTCAAGAGCGGCGCCGCCGTAAAAACTTCACGCCCATAAAAACCCTGGTAATTATATCTCCGGCAGAAGTATATAATTGTAGGACACCGCGTAAAGCTCTGTCGGTATGTCGTTCAAATTTAACGGTAATTGGGCCACTAGACTCCGGTACGCTTAATTAAGGCGGTTAAAACAATGTAACTTTAGTCCTTTGATGCGATGCAAATTATACATGCCAACCACGTCCGACTGGAGTGTACAGAGAAAGCGATCAAGATGTACCTACTACGTGTGGGTTACGTTGCGCGCTGTACAGGGCTGGCATCCCATCCGTGACCTTATTATACTTTAAAGAAGTTTATTAAAAACTCTCCGGCCGAAATGAGTTCGGGATTTATCAAAAGGGAATTTCTAATATCAGTCTTCGGGTCACATCAATGTTGACATTCAGCACCTGCGGCTATGACGTACACGATCCAATATCTAATATCGTGTAACATGCTAATACCTCAATTTCATAACGCTATGTAGAACTCCGAACTATTTCGACTTCATTGTAAACAAACATTAAACGTCATCACTATCCAAAGATAGCAATGTCTATCATTAATTGAAGAGTATTACGCGACCGTGCCACCCACACAGAAGATACAAATAGTCAATACGTTAGTTGCTTCTATAAAAACGATTATACCAGAAAACAAATTGGTCGCTATAGGCTAAACACAAGAAATTGCCGTCCAAATACACGGCTTTATGAGCCCTTTTCCGCCCACCGCTGGGCACAGGGGTCGCGTTACGCCCTCGCACAACTACACCCCTGATACAGGGCCTGAGACGCTTTAAAAAGATCATGCTACCACGCGATTATCGTTTGGACAACCTTTAGAGATTGTTTATCTGATATTTACTGCCCTAACACGGTACAACTTTGGAAGAGAAATATTGTTTACACTGGAATATCCAAAGCACGTATTTGATTAGTTTGAGTAAATTATAAATAAACTACCACTTTTTAAGAATAATTTTCAAATCGTTTTCGTCCGTCTTAGATTATTGAAACCCGGTTTGTTTTGTTGTTTCTTTGTTTATACAAACTTCGTAAAATCCACTGCCATTTAAAAAAACCTCTTCAAGACGAGCGAGAAAGTCAACGAGTATCCGATTGCACTCAGTGACCTTGCCTATTACCTATTATAATAGAGTAGCAGATGGATCTCGCGAGGTAGAGTCGCATCGGCTTAGCGGCGCCTAAACGAACGATGACCCAGTTCTCGAGCGAAACCGGTCATATAGCCGGCGGAGTAAACAGCGGATAAGTAATTCAAGAATGCTCCGGGACTGTATATCATTCCAGATAACGATAGACATATTTGACATGAGCATGCCTGTATTTTGTTCAAGACTTCGATTCGATTGACTTCGTAGGCATTGTCAAGACAGTGCATCAAGATGCACTCTGCTAATTATGGATTCCATAATTTAGTCTTCAACGACATGAGTTGAAATTGAAATTTGTAGTAGTCAGGAGCCATTTTATTTCCAAAATATTTAGCTGCATTTTATTTGTTAAACTAGTCGGCAAAATTCTAAATTGATTGCATAATGCTCTCTAATCCCTGTCAGTTCTGAAATATTTCACCATGACAAAAAATATTTTTATTCCTTGATAAAATAATTTAATGTGTCAAGTCATTAATCATATCAGCCAAATCAGCCCACGTCCACCCACAGCTGGTTATAGTATCTTCATTTTGACGCCTTGCGTGGTCCTTCGCCTTACTTCTAATGGTACAAGGGTTAGCCAAGTATTAAATCAACGCTTATTTGGCGGATAGTCTACACAGATTGACCTTTAGATCAAACTTTCGCCATAAATATGTGACTAGCTTTGACCACCTGTGTTTGCAACTGTGGAAACCGTCAAAAAATATCGGAAGTAATGAATGTGCGTAGTTATATGTTGTGCTGTTAGGGATATAATTCACGAACAAAAATAGAAACTTTCTGTTATATTGAATTAGTGATATTGCTTACAGCAATGGTTGTTACTACAAAAGCAATGTCTGACCCTTGATAAATGATTCAAGCGTCGCGAATGACGGCCCTTGCGTGACGACAGCTCGTGTGGTGACCGGTCAGTCCGAGAACGGCTTTTCGCAAAGACATTATTCCACTAAGTAAACATTTGAAACATCAACCTTATTCAACTTTAACATTAATTCGAAGTTACAAACACCGCCGTGATAGATGTGAGCTCTTTTGAAAAACATCAGCTTATACAGTTGATAGAATTCTTGCCCGCGAACTATTCTTCATTGCTTGCGTCTAGACATATTCATATATGTTATAAAAGGTTGGGAAAGGGCTAGTCATCGTGACATTGGTTCGCGCTTTTACCGTAGAACATAAGGCTTTCCGTGTCGTTGGTCTGGAAGAAATGAGGCGTAGTCTCACCGAGCCTTGGAAGTAGGGTTCGCGGATGACTATTAAAAGGCAAACAATGTGGTTGAAAGAGCAAATGCTTCTATTATTTCTAAACAGTTCCGAGTGCTTTCCTTTTTTAATATAATGTGCTATTGTTTCTAATATGTAAATTTTTCCCTTTTTCAAGTAGCATCACTTAAAACCCGTCTCCTAATTGACGTAAGTTCGGTAATCTCAGTTTTGATTGTAAGTTATCGTAACTTGGGATTATAATTAAGCACATAAAACCACGATTGTTTCGTAAGGCAACGGTGTTGCTCAGTAATAAAGAAAAGTAAAACGTTGCAAAAAATTAGACCGGCACTAATCCACGACCGTGCATGCAAGTGTACGTAAACAACGATAACCAACGAACAATGGGTAGCCGCTTAAATAATTCAAACAGTCGCTAGTCGACCCGCTTCCACAAGTCACCAACTACATCCAATTCGCTATATCGAAAAATGACGCGTAAAACAACATGAAATAAGATCCATTATCCCAATATTGGGCAATATCCCAATATTGGCATTCGTGATTTTGAGAAGTAGATTCGTACTGGACTGCCTTATATCGCGAAAGCGAATTACTTCGCCTCCTTCACGCCACTTTGTCGCACTAAACAGAGTTGAAACGTAAAAGTGCATGCAGAGACGTATGACGTTACCAGAGTTGCCACTTTGCGCTGCATTTGTTTGCTGGAAAACGAGCGCCATTTATATACTTGTCACCCGTCTATTACCACTTTAGTCCTAACGTGTTTTTAATCGCATAGCACTTAAAACTTTACTTTTGATTCTCTGTTCACATTTTCTGAATCTACAAACAAAAGAAGTGAAGGTTAATTGTATAATTTCAACAAACACCGTCAAATCCGGGACCATTAACTAATATAATATCGACAAGTATGAAAAAATCGCATCATTCGCTCTAAACGCAGTGCATGCTTAACACTGTTAACAACCATGTGCAGTACATTCCGCTACATGGTCCTGAGTTGAGTGATTAATGATGGCAGACAGGCTGCAGCTCGCTTGACACTGGTTTACAAATTGATTTGTCACGTTATCAGAATCACAGTGGCAAATTTTCTCGCGATACAAAGAAATTATGTCCCATTTGCTTGAGATATTAACTTAAGTGAGTGTGAGAAATATACTTATTGTTCCATCTAATGCAGAATTAACATAGTTTTTGTATCGTCTAACTATGAATTTTTGAATGCATAGTTATCCTGGCAGAAATGTAACCTGGTGGCACACATCTGAACATATACATAGATCTTGACTGCCCTATATTATAATGTAAACAAATGAAATGTATAAGATTTAAATTATCCTGTCAGGTCTTGCACGAAACTAAATCATTGAAAAAAGTAATGATGATGATGATGATGATGTGATCCTGTAAAGAAGTAATAAATATGCAATATATGTAACTATGTAAACAAAAATGTTACACCGCAATTTGAACACCATAACTATTACTCTTTCAAACTGAATCCACGGTAGCCGTTTCACTATCAAATAACTGCAAAAAGCAATAAAGGTGAAGAAATAGTGTATCAAGCAAGCAAGGAATGGTTTCCAATTTCAAGAGCTATGGTTAAGAAAAAACTTCTAAAGAATCCTCTAAAGAACCTTTCCGAGAATCCTAGCCCAGTCTACCTATTATAAGTCGTTTCAATTCGCTTCATAATTCAGGATATCTAGACGATGAAGTTTTATTTACAGATGACAGGAAGCAAAAAATGTCGCTAATGCTTGTTACAAAATAGCCGCCATTAAATACGTGTCTAATATTTATAATACTGTTTAGAAAATGTTGCATTGCGATAAGTTTACTCGTATAACAAGTGCACGTTTTTTTTTTCTAGGAAACATGAATGTTTAATGTCAGGTGACCGCCATGCGGTTCTTTGATTACTGCCTCACCGTATTTATAGATAGCCTCTGTCTCCTTCTGTATACCTAATATAGACCTCCTAAAAGTGTAGTTGTATTATTCCGCTTACAAAAGACTTACAGCTGCATATTTACTTCCTATATGTAGCATTCTAGTAGTATGGTATGAAACGATTTCGTTTCATGATACCATAAAGCGTGTCGAACGCACTGCTGGCAGTAATATGGATAATTGGTATCGGCAGAGGGTGGAATTCTCATGGCAAATATTGAATTGCAATACGGACCAACCGAACGTTGGATAATATGTGCTTTCAAATGTCCATTTGAAAGTACTGAACAGTAGTTCAAAGTGTTTTGATTAATGAATTAGGGTTATTTCACTATGGAGGGGCTATACTTCTGTAGATTTAGGGTATAGATGCTAATTTGGAACTTTATATCTTAATATGAAGACCGTTGGGCAACTGGTTCTTAAGCCGCAAGAAATCGCGTGTCGGAAAATATAGTATAGGCGCGCTGCATCTATGTAGTTGGACGGGGTGATGATATTTGTAAGGCCGAAAGCGTGAGTTAGAGGAGGGAAGCTGAAACTCGAGCTCAGTGGAGTTTCATGGTACACATACTGATGATTATGGTCTTAAATTGTTTGTATTTTATTTATTCTTTCTCCATGTTTTTTTTTCTTGTGTTTTTGGCTTATTCTATTTGTTTTAATGTAGAAATGAATTAACAACACTAGTGTGATGTAATGTATAATATATTGTAATAAATCAATAACGTTCACTACTAACATGCATGATTTCTCATTAAGTGAAATGTAAATTTCTTTTGAGAGTAATAAATTTCTTTAAACCGAAATTGAATGTTCGGTGTCGTCCTATGTGCTTAAAAATGTTTAAATAAATGCCTTAATTGTTTATGAATATGATAACGATTGGGAAAAATAAAAATTAAGCGGCACTATCAAACGAGTCCAAATTATCAGAAGAATGCGCGACGTCTGTGGGTAAATCAATTACTGTCTCATGTCATAAATGGATAACATGTTTATTCCAAACTAAAGTTAGACACCACTAGATATCCGATACCGTGTATTGCTATTCCTATTTGAAATTCAAATTAATCGGAGACTAATATATTGCTCAAATATTGATACAACGCCCAAGCTGATCATTTCCGCTGCAACAATCATCGAAAACAATACATTGCCATTCATTTAGAATAGGTGCATTAGTTTAAATTATGCTGGGCGAGCAAACAATGGAGTTTTGTCATTTTGTTTTAAAAAGATAAGGCATAACGGGGTAATTATCAAAATTAACTTCTTAAACCACCCTCGTTGGTAAAAAAACGATGATTACTACGCTATTTTTAAAACACTTGTTATCCCGACGCATACGCTGTTTTTCCTTTGCTTGCTGTATTGTGCCGTGGTGAAGCATTTAAATAAATAATAATAAATAAATAAATATCACGGGACAATTCACACCAATTGACTTAGTCCCAAAGTAAGCTTAGCAAAGCTTGTGTTATCGGTACTAAGCAACGGATAAATATAATTATATAGATGGATACATACTTAAATACATAGTAAACACCCAAGACCCGAGAACAAACATTCGTATTTTTCATACAAATATCTGCCCCGACACGATATATATATATTTGCATCAGATAATGCGATCATTATGTTCTGATATTAAATGTATCAAAATGTAGGATTGTTATCAGACATGTTTGTTTTCGCTTAAAATATAACTGCAATAATAATAAAACATCACTTACGAAATTAATTGTACTCCTCAGCCGGCAATTATAGAAGATTACGGCCTATAATAACGTATGCTTTTCGAACTGCTATTACTTACTTATTAGTTTATCTGTAGAATCAGCTTATTCACGGCGGTTGATGGAAGACGCCGAAAAGCGAAAGCAATTACTTATGTAAGATTTTTATGAATAGAATTTTGACGTCGGCTTATTATCGGTATTGTCGCTTATAACACAAAACTGCTACTTGGACTGCGATATTGCCTAACATGCTAGAGAAAAATATTGCACTTTTACTCTGAGATAAAAACCATTGCTTTGGGGATGTTTGTGCCAGATTTTAGTCTAAAACGCACTCAAGACTTCGCATATAAAAAAGTGGGTAATTTTCGAACGACAGCCCAGAGAAAAAACGTGTATAAGTATTTTTAGACATCGAGTTGTTTTTTTCTCTACGCGTTGTAGGGGATGCTACGAATGCTACGCCCCCGCGCCCGTAGAAGGTTTAAAAGGCTGAACCCATTTCCGTCTAACGTCTGAAATTGTTTCAAAAATACGTCATCTACACACGCCACTGCGTTTAAGAGCGTTTATACCTGCTGAGCTGGCAACGTTAATGTTAACTTATATATTAAGAAGTGTTTTATCAGAAAACATTTTTAATTTTTTATTAAATTTTTATGAAATAATCGAGAAAAACTAACAAAAATGCAACGTAAGCTCAGCAGGTATTAACGCTCTTAATCAAGTTACAGAAAGGTTGTTGAATATGTAAAAAACTTAAGAAGTACCTATTAGGTAGTCTTCCTTTATATTTAAAATAAGTGACAGCATAATTTTTAAGGGAGTGAATTTTTTTACAGAATAAAATCAGTTTTCATACCACACTTCATTTAAAATCGCTAGGCTAGGCTGTGGCGCACATTTCCTGATTATTTTATTCTGACTACACAATGAAGTAGTATGTATTACTTTATTGTATAAAAATAAAGAAAGGAAAATAACTGATAAACGTTGAAACGTTATTTCCTGAAATTACCTGAATAACCATCCAAATTGGATGATCCAACTGAAAAGCACAAAAATAAACAAACTCGAGCGTTATTAAATTAATAAAACCGCTACAATTCGCGAGTGTTTCAATTATTATGGCTTGGCGTGTAGAAGGCTGTTTGATGTGAAACCCAATTTCCGCTGCAATAAGCCATCAGCTCGATTATAACCAATAAATAGTTATTTCCTTTAAAATACTTCTAGACGCCTAATTAGGAAGATTTCTACCTAAAGACGTGGTAACATTTAACGCCCGACCAAAAGGTCAGATTATTTTGTATTTGACCCGTACGACTTCTGTTTTTTTTATTTAAGCTATATTTTTTGAATTATTTTCTAACTGCAACCATTTATCAAAAATATAAAATATGGTTGTGGAGTAGTTCAAGATATTCGTGTTCCTTATGTTACCATAGAGTTTCAAAGTCACATTTGAGTCACATAATGGTCGCACTAGAGATTTATACGCTACCTCAATAAATTACTGCATAGATTTGCAGTTTCCGTTATCGTTATAAATATCGTTTTGTTGCCTTTCAGTTTGATAAGTTGCCGCTTTAATGGCTCCAAACAGTGTGTCAAACGGCTGGGTATCGATGATTTAGGTTAATGTTTCAAGCGCATAAATAACTAGGAGTTTCGTTGGAAAAAAGGAATACTGATTTATGTTTGTGATGAATTTTCTTAGCGGCTTAAAACGTAGTAACTAGTTAGATCAGAAGTTTTGAACCGGTGTATACTTTCAGGTGTGCCGCGATTGCCGCGAATACGCGTGGCGTGTGCGATTCGCGTTGTCAGTTTGTTATGGTAACCGAGCGGAAGGAATGGCGGGGCGGGTGGAAGTGGTGGAACTCTCTACGCGCCAGTCCGACTCGCACTTGGCTATTTTTTATTGGTGTGCCGTGAAACTTTGATGAACGAAAAGTGTGCCGTTAAAACCAAAAGGTGGAAAACACTTCAGTTAGATAGTTACTAACATTGAAATGGTTAAGTTTTTATGATAACCGATTTTTATTATCCATCTGAACACTTGCACAACAAAGACTTATGGTAGTAGTAATGCAAAGTAATTAAAAGCACACCTTAATTACCTCGACGTTTCGACCAAATTGCAGCTGCAGTGGTCGCGAGTAATAGACTGAACTGACTGAAGTGTCACGCGTTCGTTTAGGCGATTTTTTAGATTTTTCTTCACTTTCAACCGCCATACTATATCTATGCCTTGGATTTTAAAAGTGTTTACTAACAAATTAGCCAGCGGTTTATTATTTCACTTTGGGTGGTGTTTTTAATACAAGCAGCCAGAGATAATTAAGCGATTTAGCAGTAAAATTCGGTACATTATAACGTCTTCCGAGCTCGACAATGCGGGCATTAAACACAGTTTTAAAACTCATATAAAAGCTGTGGCGGTCGTTTTTAGTGTTCGATGTTAAGGCTGGCAAGTAAAAAGTGTCAGATATAATGAAAGCCAGTTAGTACGTGCCTAGTAAAGTTATTTTTAGGTAAAACAGTGACATAACGCCTCAGCTGTAAATAACTTAGTGTTTGTAATGTGGGATCCTTTAATAGAGGTGCATTGAATTCTGTAGATAAAAAATTAATGTTTAGGAAGTAGAAGTTCCAACATTACTTGTACAGTTGAGTCTTAAAATATGTATTCGAACAACCGCATGATTGAAAAACATTAACAGGCAGCAACCAAAGTTGCTGAACGAAATAAGATCACAGTAGTTGCTAGACACGTTACATAACCGGTACATAAGTGCTAAACGGAGGTAAAGCAAAATTAGATTTACAATACAATACAATACAATACAATAACTCTTTATTGCACACCAATACAGTAAACAGTACAGAGAAAACAAGTATATACATAGAGATTTTCAAGGTAAGCAATAGGCGGCCTTATCGCTTCAGAGCGATCTCTTCCAGGCAACCTTTACAATGGACAGAAATAAGGAATACATCTACATCTTAATATTCCGATAGCAGCTAAACAGTATAATTTCAAAAGTGGCTGAACAGTCAGTGTACTTGTGAAACTGACTGGACAGTGTTATTCTATATAATGACTGAACAGTATAATTTCAAAAGTATACATAAGTAGGCAAGAAGGTTGCAATCATACATCGTTTTTGTGCAGAATAATCTAATACAAAGTACATACAACATCCGTAAACGATCCTTTATGAACCTTTTCAGTGGCCACTGTTATTTTTATTTTACTACCGAGAGCTGTGAGAATCGAGAATTAAGATCCGGTGTCGTTCGCCACAGTTTGTTACTTTGTACGTCAACGGTGAAGTTAAGTAGTGAAACTTTGTTAGCATTGGAAAAATCAGAGTTTCCAAGTGGGTTGAGTTTTTTTTTTATATGTAGTTTCTTATAATTTTTCAGGGTAAAACAAGGCCAAATATACAAGTTTTAAACCATGAGGTTAAATATTGCCCAGAACTGTAGGTTCCAGTTTGTTTTTGCAATAGTTTTTTTTAGCGTTTTTGTCCTTAATGGCATGTAATGTGGCACCACTGGTAGATACCACGGTTGCCGGCATTCGAACTCACACAGGTACTGGCAGAATACCAGCGCTACGGCTTGTTTGCCGCGGCATTATGCTGAGTCAGCGCCATATCTTCATTACATAATATGGCTCCCTGTATTACAATGTGGTTTCTCTATATCTGTTTTGTTCTCTGTATGATTGTTAACGTGTTTTTTTTCTTCTTAACGTTTATTCCTTCGTTTTTATCAAAAACGTGTATAGAGCCATGTTATTTTGTTATGAGGATTAAAGTTTCTATCTATCTACACTTCTTTTGTACTTATAATTATAACTTATAAACACATATACGATGGCTACATAATGGTAAATTGTATTTGATAACGTAAGAAGTAAGGGCTTTCTCCACTCATACCATGCAGTAGAAATAGGAAGTATTACGTGTCTACTAGTTTGAAAATCATGAATGACAATCCTTCCCCAAGCTGTTATAGTTGAGCTACTGCGCAAGCAAAAGAGAATTGCGTATATTATGTCCTAAGTAAAACGCGTAACTACAAATTATATTTGTAATCCTTCCATTCGCCATTTGCTGAATGTCTCGAAACAAGCTCGCGCGCTGACCCCTGATCCCTTCGTGTTGATATAAGTAATATTAGGAAAGCACACAAGTCGATAGAAAAATCTTTACTTTGTGTCGTTAAAGTATCGTACATTGTGCTAAGTTGTATTACGAGTACATTTTACAGTCTTGGAAGATTAGAAGTACTTACTTGTTCGCATAATGATCATCGTAATGTGCGATTTACGTCGTTTTTCTTTTCAAACGTGCTATATATTTCATTCTATTGTTTAACAGATGCAGAACTCTTTTGAATGTATTGCTTTGTGCACTGTAGGTACAGTCAGCTGCTTTAATATCTGCTACAGCGGAGCGTGCAAAAATCTCTAACACGTCCTATCGGCCCTAGAAATAGAGTTGTATCGGATATTTATGCACGCCTTATTGTGTCAGATATTGCTGCTAGTGACTGTTCCAACTTAAAACAGCCCCAGTTGGTTTAAAAAAAAATGAAAATTCTTAAAAAACCAATTAAAGTTTTCCCCAACCCATTGTAGGAGTAATTTGGCAGAGCGTGTAAAACGTTGGCGAAACGTTAGGCTACCCCCTGTCACTGTGACAAAGGCCTGGCTTCATTGTTAAGCCGATCGTTACCGGATAAATCTCCTTCTATAAACATCTGGATAATGTTTACTTTGGTTTATGCGTAATTTGGACTCGATAAACTAGTTTCAAGAACATTTCGCTCATTGGTAAGCCGGGGTATATAGTCTTTATTGGTGTTATTAAACTGTTAATTAGAGCAATTTTTAGAGTGATTGAGTTAGTTTATCTCAGGTTTGTCAAGATATTTTCTGTTTTTCGACTGGCGTCTTAAATAGGCCTGTGCTAACAACTATTTGTAGTAACCTTGTTTTTTTCACAACAACGATGTATTTGTTGAAGCCCATTTACTTAAAGTAAGCATAAGTCCATAAACAAACAAGTAATTATTTCAAAGTAATCCAAGCTCATTAGTTTGGCTCAATGTGTAGACACAGCTTTTAAGGCACTTTAGCTGTGATCTAAATTTAAGAACTCCTTCGTAACAAAAGAAGGTAAAGATATAGAATTTCAAATTCAACGTAGTATAAGTTCGTTAGTATAAAGAATACACTAGATCTTGCAAAAGTTGCTTTGACGGCGGTTGCGATAGCTAGGAAGTTGACGCTGTAGGCATGCATTCGACCGCATGGTGCAGTGCAGTGTTATATAATATTTTCCTCGGAAATATGCAAGCTGCAAGTCAGTTTCCGCAGTATATTCTATATAAATCTTTTACACCGTTAAAAAGAAAGACTTGATTGCTCTTCACTCAGTAAATAATATTTTTAATACGTATTCAGTGACAACCGTTAAACTAATGTACACAATGGGTGTGGATATTGATAATCGCGTTACAAACAAACGCGTAAGTTACACAACTGGTACAAAACTGGCAAATCAATTGTTTACACACAAACATTTCCAAAAATGACGTGCTTTTTCGTACCGTTTTAACGATCACGATAGTCTTAATGGTGCGATAAACATTTCACTGCCTCATTATTTCAAAGGCCTATGTTTCGTTTTTAGTGTCTTCAAATTAGGACCCTGTAAAATACGAGTTAGAGTTCACTTTGGAGTACTAATATATTAATTTTGCTGTGTCGTTATTTGTACGGTGGTGAGGGATTGGCTCCAAAGGGGAGACTTGGTGGTATCGGGAAAAGGGGGGATGAGTTGGTGTAAGAAATGCATTGATTGTTAATTTAGAGTAATGGGTGCCGGGTGGGGCATAAATCTTGATAATTAAAAAAGAAAACAAATTGAGGAATTGTTACGGCGATTTTGAGATATTATGCAAGCTTTTATTTGACTTAAACTTGCTGCATAAAAAAATATGCGTTTTTGTATGTTTGTGTGGGTCAAATCATGAAAGTCAAATTGAACAGGCTTCTAAATTAAATTGACTTGAAATTTGGTACGGATGTGTAGTTTGATTGACAATGCAAGTATAGTAAAAAAAGGTAGTACTAATATTTTTTATAAAAACTTAATTTGTTTATCTTTGGTAATTTAAAATCAATTTTGAACAATAACAACTGCGTACTTCTATTAATATAAGCTCACACGTATTTTTTTTTTAATTGCAAAATATACTTCAAATTCAAAAGATATCGAAGAGTTCTACGAAATAACAAACCGCAATTCAAACACCTGACATGCGTCTTGAAAACGTGGTGAAGCTTGTTAGAATTAATGTTTTAGAACCTCCCCCTCGGATTCTACCGCTCTTCACTCCAAAACGCCTTAAGCGCTTGGAAGAGTTTTCGGTTTGACGCAATATTCAGTCGTTTCGACAAACGTGACAGTATTGTTGCTGGCCAATTAAAAGCTGGAGGGTGGGAAACCGGTGTCGCTGAATATGTTGCCTTTAGGCATAGTTTGAGTAGCACAGCACTTACGTATAAATATGTACGTTAATCGTTTTTGCTGTAAAGCTTCAGTTAGCATAGTACAATGAGGATTAAATCTAAATTTTGTAGCATCAGCCGTTTTCATATTTGTATATTGAAGTAGGCTACCCTATCCGCTGTTGTACGTTTTCTTTAAAGGTATGGTTTCTGCTTTGGCGACCGGATCGCTTAGTTTAGAGTCTGACTAGAAGCTCAAGATCCCGATTCGAAGCCCGGGCGGAGCAAATAATTTGTACCCACTATCTGCTAAAATGTTCCGGATTTCTTTCAAAACGCCTTGTCTTTTTTTAATTTGAATCAATAATAATGTGGAATACACATTTAAAATATATGGCGACGTTTTGCTCAAAATAAAAATCCGAATTTAGAAAACACATCGCGTTGTAACTCAATCTTCCAAATTCGAAGTGAAAACTGTTGACGCTCACGTTTATCCAACGAGAACTTTCTGGAAATGTTTTCGAACAATTTTGCGATGAAAATTATTTTGCATAGAGCCGTCAACATGGGTTTATTGTATGAGTAACGTCCTCTCGAGACGATAGATTTGTATGCAGACGGCCGCTAGACTTACACGGTTAAATTTAATACAGCAAGAATTACATTGGAATAAAGTGCTGCTTAATAATGTACGTGAGCTCCGAGAATAATAAAAAACGTAGTAAGTACGTGATGAAAAATTAATGAAATCGAATCTGTCACTCGATATTGTTATGATAATGAGATTGGTGTGCTTTGAATAGGAAAAAAAACGGATCTAGTAATATGAATGAATACAACGATTTCTTTTAATATTTAACATTGTTTTTAATTTTGGAGTCTTGTTACGATATGGATAAACAATCTGTCTATTTCTGTAAGTACTAGAAGATGAGAATTTTAAAACAATAGGTCGCCATAAGCCATAAAGTCGCGGCCTTGAGTTTGCCATTTTGTTTCGTTTACGATTAAGACCTCGAATGTTTAGTAAACGAGGACTTTTGTTTAGAAAGGAGTTTAGGATATATTTGTATACAAATATAATAAAATAAAGCTATCCGTGCAATTGACAAGATTTCATATTTCTAAGACTATAATTTGATTCGTTCTCTGTATTCTGTTTGGAAAGAGAATGACGCTGATATTTTTAAAACTTCGCTACGATTATTAATTAATTATTTATTTTTTAAGATGTGCTTATTCTAAAAGGGCATAACTCCAAAACTACCACACATAGATCCATTACTTTTGTCTAGTCTCTATTTAAAAAAAAAGATCACGTAAATGTGACGTAGACGTTGTCAAAATGATGACAGCTCCTTTTTATGGTGAAAAAGGCAAAGGAAATATATCTATTCTGTGGTAGTGTTGGCGAATTCAGTTTTTTTTTTTTGTATTTTCTTAAATATGGAGAAATAAATTGTAATAAATATTTTCCCATGTTCTGGAGGCAAAACTTTCGATTCCTGTAGTATTTTACAGGTGTAAAAAAATGAAATCTTGTCAATTGATGGAATATAACAGTCACTGAATATGATAGATTGACGAATAAATTGTGTCAAGTTAGCAAAGTCAACTTATTAGAATTCAGTTCATGTGATTCGATACATTATTTCATTTTACGCTCGTCTTTCCTTCTCTGTGGTCGACTGTTAGAGCCATGATTGTTTTTAAAATAAAGGTCAAATCTTGTCCTAAATTTTAGATTCTTCAGTAAAATGTGATTGTAGCTCGTGTACTCTCTTTACACGGAGTGTGGTACTGTTTATGCAGTCGGTGGTCTGCATACAAACTACGTTGATGCAGTCGCCTCTCAAATGCACTTTACAACGGCCAACTCAAATGAATTTCTTCCACGTGCAATATTTAATATAGCCATAGCCAGGTACGCAGTCAGTTGGCTGATCTACGTGAAATTAATTAGCCAGTTTGAATCATTAATTATAATTTCTTACTCTGTTATTAGCGTGGAGATTGGTCCCATTATGATTTATTTATGGTTTTCCTGTGTATTTACCTATTACGGGTTAATTAGTTTAAATATAACTGATATGCTTCAATGATAATATGATATGATAATATGTTCCAGACAAGTTACTAATTGACAATATAATATAAGCATGCGGAATATGAGTCGAAAGGACTATTTCAAAAATAAGAATGTGTAAAATTGTGTTAGAAAGGACGTGATAACGGAGTCAACACCTACTTGTGAGTCCTTCGTGTATCACATTACATTACGTAATTTGTATAGAGGCACTATACAAGCCGAAAAATTAAGAAGGCACTAATAAGCTTTTGTTAATAGTCGCATTTTTACAAAAAAACTTTTTTGTTTCCTGTATTGTCATCCTATCTCTATAAATACGCTAAATTGGAGGTTGATCGGATAACTTACATAAATAAATAAATATCACGAGACAATTCACACCAATTGACCTAGTCCCAAAGTAAGCTTAGCAAAGCTTGTGTTATGGGTACTAAGCAAAGGATAAATATAATTATATAGATAGATACATACTTATATACATATTAAACACCCATGACCCGAGCACAAACATTCGTATTTTTCATACAAATATCTGCCCCGACACGGGAATCGAACCCGGGACCTCAAGCTTCGTAGTCAGGTTCTCTAACCACTAGGCCATCTGGTCGTCAACCAGACACACATTGTACATCTGTATTATACATATAAGAGCTTTTATAAACACCGCATAGGTATTAAACTTAAGGCTTTGTCACTTTCACTTGTACCTATCAGTAGATGGTGCACTTAACACTTAACTCTTAAATAAATATACTTTGCGGCCTTCCTCCGCACTGCACGCCATTAAATAATGCACTCAAGACAAATCATAAAACGGATATCTTCTCCTGCTAAGGGAGCATCCTTGGCGGTGGCCTCGGCTCTAACCTCGGTGTCTGCACAGAATTGGAATCAGCATACAATTACGACATATAGTACCTACCTACACGAGCATGACATACCATTGTAAACATTGCTTTCCAACTGTCTGATATTCGAGGGTATCTGACGGGTTGTAAAATTTGTAGGTTCTTAATGCGTTTTGATTCCATTTAAACATGCTTCCCGAACGTTTCGTGAAACACGGCGAGGTGAGGCTAAAAATGAACGCGGAATTCAGATTGTCGTTAAATCGCTATTTTTCTTAGATGCCACATGATATGTGCCAATAAAAATAAGAAAAAAATGTATCTTAGCTGTAATGAAAACTTTTTTGAAAAATTCATTTTTTTTGTTGTTGGATTTATTCGCGATCCAATTTATTAACAATATGCTCCCATTTGGGAACAAGTACGTCAATCTATATAAAATGACTTCAAGGTATTTTTAAAATAAAACAAAAGCTTTTCGTTTGTTCTCTGAAACTTTATAAATCTGCGTACTTTTAAAGAGTACAAGGTAGTGAACGCGTGCCAAGAATTCTTTTCCCAGCTACGCTCACATACGTGGAAAAGTATGCATGACACAACATCGATTATATTTTGGCTCCTGTAAATCTATCAGCAGTCTTTCGACGTGCAGTTTCCTTGTAATAGCCGAATAATGTTTCCCAATGCGGTAACGGTAGTTGTTATTTAATTTTAAAATGCTTTTGGGAAATAACGAGCCAATGAAGTAGATGAAACGTGCGTCGTAGTTGATAACTCCCAAGTGCAATCAAATCGTCGTGTATTCGTTTACAGTCAACAATAGACTAACATATAGGTATTGAAGAGCATTGTATGACCAAGTTGACCTAGAGATGTGGAGTCAAGTGGCTTGCCTTTGGTATTTTGTTCTTAGGTGAGGACGGGGAGATGCGAAAAGATAAGGCATGTTTTCTGCGTTCTGTAAATTACAGTTTTCAATTGAGCTGAATGATTGAGCCGTTTTAGCCCCTAGTGTGGGTTGTTGGTTCGCACTTTTAAATTTTTTCTGATATTATGTGCGAAATTACGTTTAAAACCCGCCATGACTTTTACAGTGAATAAAAAAATCGATAAAAAATCTGCATCCACATCTGAAGAGATGTGTGTAAAAATCCCAATCCGCATTGGGCCTGCGTGGGAACTGCGGTCTAAGTATTTTTATTCTGAGAGGTGAATCGTAGGACTTGCCGAGATAATGTCAATTTTTTACACAAATTGAGGGTTTAATTGAATTTTTTTAGCATCCAATGAGCATTTTAGCATCCGCCAAAATAATGAGAAACAAATCAAAAACCCTGCAAATTTATTAATTTCATTATAAAATTAGCATAGACGACCTTCTATAAACCGGGATACTTAGCGGCGCTAATTAACATCAACACGCACCGAGCATTATGCGCGCGCGCAGCGCACGTGTCAACGGCCGCAGGTGCTGGCGCGTCATTGGGCGGCGGCGGCCATTGTTACCCCTCCCCCGGGCACCCGCGCACGCCCCGCGGAAATGCAACCCTGTCATTACAGGGCCGCCACTTGATTGATTTAATTGCTAAAGGTACAATTACAATTAAAGGAATCTATAGTCTAGTGTTTTTACCTGTAATCTTAACGCGTTAGGCGAACATCTTGTACAGATCTATTGAATAATTTTTGCCATCGTATTTTCTCCTTAAAGTTCGTAAGTATTTATCTTACTCTCTCAATTAGTTCAGTAAGCTAGTTGAGAAAGCACGATACTCTTATAGGTATACGAACTTTTCCGATAAAATATGATGGCAAAATATTGTTTACAACATCTGTTAATAGTTTAGCTCTTTAAAAGTAATGGTGTACACTGATGGAGGTACCAATAAGACATTTGCATCAACCGCAATGTGCAACGTCGGTTTTTGACAAATTGTCATTTGAAGCAACGTTTTTGATGACGTTTGTTAAGCTGCTTTGAATCTGAAAAAGCAACGTTTTTATATGTATAAGGAAAAATACTTTCATTTTGCATATTATACTTTAATTTTTTAGTTTTGCTTTTTATGGAGAGCCCGGTTTAGTAGGAGGTGTTTATAAAAAAAATTAACTACGTACCTAATCTATTTAAATTATTCATACCTCCTCGATAACGCTAACATTAAGTACCTATAATATAACTTGTTGTGTAGACTTTCCGTGAGATCGCAGACGGGCTCTGACTTAGGTCTTAGACGCGAGTTTAAGCTGCCTAATCTAACTGGCTCGTAGACAACGTAATATATCTACTTACTTATACGCGGAGCATATTGTTAACTCAATTTACCTCAAACTAGAGCTACGAGATCCTTTATACGCTGCTAGTTTTTACCGTCATAATATAGGAAATTATTGCTGTGAATTGTTATAAAGTTATTGTTTAATGAAACTAGTTTAAAGTTCGTCTTTAAAGCCGCGGGTTCAAGGTGGATGCAGGATACTTTTCAGCTTTATGCTTCTCTCTTCAGTTGTAATTGGAATTGATGTCTTTTTAATTTTCAATATGAATAATCTTAGTGATATACCAAGCTTACGTGTCCGTTATGTTAGCTGTTTTATCAGTAATCAGAGACCTACCCTAATAATACCTTGTTTATTAAATAAACCACACAGTTATGTCACAGTACTTATCTTATATAGAATAAAAATTAAATAGGCAAGGACGCCACTTTTTACAGAGCTATTCAATGATATAAATAAATATCACGAGTGTCACCTTGTTTATATATTTTTATTTTTTATTTATATAAACAAGTGGTACAATGGTATGGTGGGTAGTGGTATGAAGTCTGTTTGTCACGAGTTTTTTTATCCCGTGTTGACACCAATTGACCTAATATCAAAGTACCTAAATAAAGCTTTTGTTCACTTAAATAGATAGATACGTACTTAAAATAAATATTAAACATCCAAGACTCGAAAACAAACATTCGTATTTTTCATAAAAATATTTGGCCTGACCGGGGATCGAACCCGGGACCTCAAGCATCGTAGTCAGGTTCTTTACCCACTGGGATATCCTGTCGTCAAATATGATATAATGTACTTATAAAGTGATTGAATATGGGAACAAGTTTGTTTGAGTATATTAAGTTCTCTACTCTTTGCTGTCTTAGTCGTGTCAGAAACTCCAGGCTACAAATATTGTTTGTGTGGGAATTAATTCCCAGATACCGCGAACTTTACCTCGCACCGTAATATAGCTAATGATGGATCTCGAGTGGAACCTTTTTCCTCGAATTTCAAGGGTTACGTGACATTTTTTACTCTGATTCACCGTATTTTGCGGGAGTCCCGGTAATTCACACAGGTTGTATGTTAGAAAGGAAATGCTTGTTTGTACGGTTGAGTAATGGTGTTTTATAAAGAGATTTGCTTACTTTAGTTTTGTATTTTATTCTTCTTATGCTCGGGAAACACTAGATACTAATAATCACCGGCAATTATATCTTATGCGCCAGAGTCTTTTATTCGTATAGGACGTTTCAGGTGTTTTCGAGTGCTGGATGCTATCACTCGATAATCTCGATATTGACGGTTGTGTATGTATATTATAAAAAAAATAAACGGACTTTATGCCTCTAATGCTAGTTACCATTGGCACAGCCTAGTAACACTTTGATTCCCCAAATGTTTTACGTGACGTCAGTGATATAATAAAATAATAAATAAATATCATGGGACACTTGACACCAATCTAGTTATTATAACAACTGACCCAAACTAAGCAAAGCTTGTACAATGGATACTAGGCAACGGGTAAACATACTTATATAGATAAATACATACTTAAATACATATTAAACATCCCAGACCCGAGAACAAACATTCGTATTATTCACACAAATATATATCTGCCCCGGCCGGGAATCGAACCCGGGACCTCAAGCTTCGTAGTCAGGTTCTCTAACCACTTGGCCATCTGGTCGTCAGTGATGACAAGTATGGCAAAGATTGTGTACAGTAATTGAGAGTTGTTGCATCGGAAGGCATGCCTAAGTCAGTCTTTTCTTTTTGCCTAACGTAAACATTAACGCCATGCTACTTTTGGCTACTATACCTCTAACAAATAACAAACAACACCTTTAGCAGCGTCACAAATAAAAAGCAAATGTAAATCGCAACCCCTTCGGTGTAGAAAAACACAATAACTCCCCACTAAGTAAGAAGTCTGTAGATAAACCGTCCTGCATTGCGACTGCAGCGGTATAGAACTCATTATTTCTGCGGCAACACCGTTTTAATTAATGTGCGCCGTATTACATCCTCCTCTTGAACATTACCGACTCGGTAAAAGAATGAATGAATGTCACCATCGTAAATAAATCTGATCATTTTTCAACGGCAATAAAGTGGAGAATGAAAATTGAAACGTTTACGGTTAACTGTAGGTTTATGAATATGATAAATTTGTTTTGGTTGTTGAACTTGACTTATATACGATGTTTAACTTAATAAATAGAGCATGCGTCGTGAAATAAACAGAAATGACGCATTGGTATATATTTGTAAGATATTTCAGTTGTTTCCTGTTTTGGAAAACATAGTTATGTATTGGGTAACGATTTTGTTTTTTCAACCAATTTACAATTTGTAACATGGAATATATATATAGTGTATTAAGTATATATGTATATAGTGATATGTACACTTGGTTGTATATCATTATGTGTATCTTTTATCTGTTTTTAATATACACATAAAACAAATGTCTGGTTATTTTGCGTCACGTCACATCAAAATGCTAACTGACGCGCGGAACTGCTATTAAGCTGTCCACTGATACTTGATAGCGACCGATAAGCGGATGCAACTGATGATAGACAGTTAAATCACTTTGATATAGTTCACCTAAAAGATAAATATGTTGGTCCTTTGGTAACATCGACTTACCAACAGACATTGATGAGCTGGGAGCAACTTCGCTGAATTTTTTTATTTTTTATTATTAGCACTATGTTTGTACGACGAAACCACACGCCACCTGAGGCTGCGTGCCCACCAGAGATGTGCGAGGATGTGTTCCAGGAATGTGTTTTCATGAACCAATAGAAACGCTTCATTTACCTATGCTCGTACAGCACCGCTCTGGTGGAAACAGCTGAGCGGAGCGAGGCTAGGTAAATGAAGCGTTTCTATTGGTTCATGAAAAACATATTCCTCGCACATCTCTAGTCGAAACGCAGCCTAAGAGTGTAGTCTGAAAAAAGTTACGCTAATATTTTTAAAGCACAACGTTCGCAACGCGCTCTATTCTAGCTTTCAGTTAGAATTATTGTTGTGATTTTGTAAAAGCTTTTGTAACATTAGTACATCTGCATTAATTTTTACCACAGCGGAGAGTGTAAAAATACCTGACACGTCCTACCGGCCCTATGTGTAGAAATAGAATCGTATCAGATATTCATGCCCGCATTTGCTGTGTCAGATATGAATGCTGGTGACTATACAAATATGAGAATATGAGCCTGTACATCCACTTAATCCTAACGGACACAATTATGATAGAGCTGTTCGCAAATGCTAGTCGCACGGTATTACTGACGGCCGCAGACCCCGCAGATGGCGGTATTTACTGCTCCAATAGATATATATATAAGAGGACCAGCAGGCTAGAGGACACTTCAGCCTACTTCGCATGGCTAAGGACGCTAGATAGCTTGTGAACGAATGCTATTCATAATCCCTTGTTTCGACATCATGTGCCAGCATATTATTTCACCCTTCTTTATTTTAATGTATCAACAAAAAACAATAAAAACACTTTACCAGGCACTAATGTTTCTTTGGCACCAAGATGAAAGACTTCAATCCCCTTCTACGTTGATTAATTCACTACGAAAATAACTCTTAGCTGAAAGACCTTGCAAGAAGTTAAACAAGGTTCCTCCGTTGTTCAAACTAAGTTAGTAAAATAGAACTTCAACGCTACTTTCTGCGGACTAGCTTCAAACCACTTTAAAATGATTGTATAGTGCTCCGGTTCTTTGTTTCTAACGATTCTCACGAGTTCACCTTATCTTGGTTAAGTAAGTGACGGCTAACCTCTCTGCTTACGAAAAGTGCACGCGAAATATATTTTGAAACTATGAAGATTCCATAACTTCATTCATAATAGTTTTATTGGCATAATATCACGACGTGAAATATCTACCTAATACGACTTGCGTTTTTCTCATCGCTTCGCGTCTTGTTAGATACAGTACAACACTACACAGATTTGTGTCAGTACTCTGCGTTTAAACTAGATCATATGCGGTTGTTACAAAACATAGGAACAGCCGTTTTTAGATTCTATGTTATGGTGTCTTCATAAGACAACTCTCATTCAAATAATAACTGAGTGATAAGGAAGCCGTGGTGGCCGAGTGGTTTGACCTATTGCCTCTCAAGCAGAGGTTCGTGGGTTCAAACCCCGGCTCGCACCTCTGAGTTTTTCGAAATTCATGTGCGGAATTACTTTGGAAATTTACCACGAGCCACGGTGAAGGAAAACATCGTGAGGAAACCTGCACGAACCTGCGAAGCAATTCAATGGTGTGTGTGAAGTTCCCAATCCGCACTGGGCCCGCGTGGGAAGTACTGCCCAAGCCCTCTCATTCTGAGGGGAGGCCTGTGCCCTGCAGTGGGACGTATATAGGCTGGGATGATAAGGCAGTGGTACTTACAATAAAGCCATTCATGTCATAGGCAAGTCCGGACATCTCCGGACAGCTAAGGAGTGGAGTGCCCTGCCTGCGTCTCTGTTCCTTGATCGCTACAATCTGGCCTGTTGGGCAAGCGTGATCCGTCTTTCTTAGTCCTCATCTTCGTTTACCATCAGGCGTGTTTGGAGTACTTTGTAGTCAAACTTAAAAATATATATGTATCTACAACAAAATTTATGGCAAATCGTCGTAAAACAACAGGCAGGTTTGCTATGTAGATTGGGTGGATTTAAATGATTTCAGGTACAGCTCTACTGTCATATACTGTATGGTGTGCGGTAAGACTAGTAAGCAACCGAGGTAATGTAAAATAGTAATTGACCAATCTCTGGCGGGCGATCGAGCGTGCGGCGGTTATGTTCGTGATTTAACGTGCAGACTTGCCATTAGTGATTTTATTAACGTGTTGGCGCTGCGAAAATGTTATGTTCTATCTGATTTGGATTCGATATGCTGTCGGCTTCCGTAAAGAAAGTTTTCATATTGAGATAAATGTCAATATGTCCTATTTTTTAAGTGTTTGCTTATTTTCGTTAATTTCGTCCACTATTTGTCGTAAATCGAATATATATATTCTTAAAAAAAGATGTCTTACAAAAGGTCTTATTAAACTTCTTAATTGGGGTGGAGTGTCGGGACAGGTCTTAACTTTAAGCGAATTCGCACCGCCCTGAAAACTTAATAAAAATTAATAACGTATTCAGAAACCTTTCTATTCCATTTGCATAAAACACAATAATTGAGGCGGGGCGCGCGCGGATCACCGAGCAATCTAGGCATCGTAACTCGGACTCCTTTGTCCCGATCGCAATCTCCATAAACCAGCTAAACACCTAGCCGAGATTCCCCTGCTTCCCCACGGGGACTCCGGCGGGGGGAGATGGGGGCGCCGCCCAAATACTTCCCCCGCTCTTTAGATATGCGGGAGTTAAAGTGCCCTATGATTTCGCGACTTCGCCCACTCGACTAGGTGATTGTCGTTTGTTTTTTTTAATAATCGCATGTAGCGATTTGTGTAGGTACAGTTCGTTCTTTAATTAACCATCGTCTCGTGTTAAAGATAGGGTGCATGAAAATTTAATTTTGTAGGCTTTAATGAATGATACTTATGCCTTCGTGAGGATTTGCAGGTGTTATTTATACTATTTTAATAGTCACAGAAAGAGCATTTATAATTTACCTACATGTTAACTGGCCATCAAAAAAACCGCAAATGGCAAAATCACATTTTTGGAAAAAGTTATGTGTCGGTCGGTTTTATGTAATAACTGATTTAAGCTTGACAGTTTCACGCATTTTGACTTTACTAAAGTGAGGTTAACACTATAAAAACATTTCATATTAAGTAGCTTTAACTTGTTTTTTATTCCTTTTAAATTTCTTAGTTGCAATACTACTTAGACTAGTAAATAACTAAACCGTTCTGTCCACTTGTCCACAGGTCCTCCTTCGCGGCGCGAGAGCGAATTCAAAAAACCGTCGCACGCGCCGCAGACCCACAACGGTCGAGTGCATCACCGCCCTTACGTTCATCCCAAGGTAAAAATCATCGTATGCTCTTAGGAACTATCTGTAGTAATTTAAAAGAAAAGGTCTGTTTGTGATGGATAAACGCAAAAATACTCGATCGTTTTATAAAAAAAATCATCTAGGTATAGGAAACTTTACTATATCATCAAATAAAAAAGAATCCTTTTAATCCCTGAAAAATGCAAAGTTCCCTTGCTAAAAGAGTTGAATGCAGGTGGACGAAATTTTATATGTATATAGCAGGATGTCAAAGTCAAAGTCAATCTTTATTCAATCCATACTAATATTATAAATGCGAAAGTGTGGGTGTTTGTGTGTATGTTTGTCCGTCTTTCACGTCGTAACGGAGCCACGGATCCAGGTGATTTTTGGCATAGGGATAGTTTATGGGCCCGAGAGTGACTTAGGCTACTTTTTATCCCGGAAAAATGCACAGTTCCCCAGGGAACAGCGCGCGATAACCGAATACAACGCGGGGGGAGCCGCGGGAAAAAGCTAGTTTAGGCTATAAAAAGCACTTATTTGATGTCGGGTTTAACACTAGGCTTCTTTTTATTCCGGAGTTCCCACGGAATCGGGAAGTAAAATTTCAAAATTTCAACCGCTAAGTCTAGGGGCATTAAATTTTGCACGGGTGTTTTTTATACAACGTCAGTGGAAACCACGAGACGTACATATTTTTTGGGGATTTCCTTGAGGATATTGTCATATTCAGGAATTTAAATTCAACTGCCGAATTTCATGATTCACGCTAACCAAATCAAGGTTAAAGAATATAGTGTACTAATATTATATCTTAGTATATATACCATGGTTGCAATAAAGTATTCAGAATTAAATTGTATATAAATAAATGAATAAATAAAGTTAAGCGTTACCCTCAGCTGGTAGGTACGTTGTTTTGTTCAAGTGCTTATTCATTAAGGCTGGTAGTCTATGGAAGGCAAAAGTTCACAAACATATCCTGGTTATGAAAATTGTTTGCAATCCGCAGTAAAGAGGTGAAGTTTGTTGCTTCCTCTTTGGAAGCTTTTACGCTGAGCCCGTCATGTAGATCCGTAATACCGTGAGGTATGATGTTGACCAGAATGTGGAATATGAAGCAAACTGCTTTTGTCTGCTAACGTGTTGTAAGCTAAAAAGTAACTAGTTATTATACATAGTAAACCAGCTTCGTCTGCCTGCGCACTACGCTATTTTCCGGGATAAAAAGTAGTTTTATATGTTGATCTAGCTAGGTTATAAATAAACTATCGGTGTGTTCATTGTATCTAAATCTCTCCTGCCAGTTTAGCATGAAAGAATAAATAGACACTATACAGACACACTTGCAAAGTTCGCATTTATACATAGCAATTGGTAGGAAGCGGGGTGGAAAGAAAACTTTGTCGTAAAATTATCAATATTTAGGGAAGTATTTCCATACTAAAAATAGGTTTTAACTGTGAAATTAATACTATATCTACTTACTATAAAGTGAGTCGGGCACTCTGAATACAGAAATACAAAAATAATGAAGTCAGGCAATTACGTCTAAAATACTCTCTAACCGTATCCAATTTAAAA
Organism: Choristoneura fumiferana; assembly: GCF_025370935.1. NCBI lineage: Eukaryota > Metazoa > Arthropoda > Insecta > Lepidoptera > Tortricidae > Choristoneura > Choristoneura fumiferana. The sequence goes on from NC_133486.1 coordinate 9,989,058, forward strand.
AGCTTCGAGTAAAAGCCCGTATTATAATACCTAAAGCTCTGTTATCGCTAAACAAAGCTCTGCTCGGAGTAAACCAACGGCTCGGAAAGTTATCTCAAGTTTTGGTTTTGAAACTTTAGCAAAAAAAATTAAAATATGGTAGCCCGCAAGCGACGCTTTTGTTGTAATAGCGTTATTTTCTAAGTTTCCTCGCTTAGGGACTCTGCTTAAACGAAGACTGACAAATAAAATGATGCTCGACGCGTCATCGTCTATGCTTCTTTATTAAGATACAAGAGGTTAACTTTGTGTGTTTGCTTATATATAGTTTGTTAGTTCGTAGATCTTTAACTAACAGAAAATGACACAATCCTTGATTAGCCATAGTCTACTTTTAGTCCCGGGAAAATGCGAAATATGCACGAAATGCAGAAGAAGTAATGGGCACGCCTTGAAGTGTTCTGGTGCGGCTGGTCTGATCTAAGTGCAGACTGGGCGAGCTGAAAACCAGGCCCTTTGCATAGTCCTGAGGTACAGGCTACCAAATAGTACACATGTATAATCAACATATACCAGACGTATTTCGGACACTAATTTCCCAATTAAGGAAGTCGTCAAGAAGGTTCACAACCGACGACCGCGGTCTCTGTCAAGAGTGCAGCGACTTTGAAGAGAGATATTTCGGATCCAGCGGGCCTACTCCAAAGTTCGAAAATCGAAGTTCGTATCGTACCGTCCCTCTCACTCTCGTATTAAATAGTATAAGTCAGAGGGACCGCACTACACGAACTTCGAGTTTCGTAGTAGCCCTGCAGCATGTAGGAGCGCTCCCTAGGAACTGTGCCTGAATAATACTTGCTTACGACGGCTGCGATGTACTACCCTGTCCATCGTCATTATTTTTTCTGAGTACAGTGAGCATCAATAGTAGCGCATCAGTTTTTTAAAATTCAAATTCTTTATTGCCACCAAAAAAAGTAAAACAAAATAATAATAATGATAGTTGAAATTGAAAATTATATAACAGTGATTTGTAGCTGATTTCTTTTTCTTTGCCAGAACGATGCACCCGGGCTACCGGTGGCGCCGGCGCATCGACCACAACCCCTCAAAATACCAAACGGCATCCAAACACAAGTAAGTAATCGGATTGGAAGACATCGTAGCGTTTTAACCTCTTCACTTCACCGCCGCAAAACAAACGAAGTGACGTACTCTGTACGCCACAGAAAAACCAGCGACAAATCAACTTCATTTTTAATTCCATTGCAGAAGGTTTAATTTCGAGTTGAATGTTGGTCATGTATAGATGACCGTGGCGTGTGAGGCATTCCATTGGCTGTCACGACTGGATGACTCTGGCGGTGAAGAGGTTAATCACCGTTCCATTTGCGACTGGTTTTAATGATGTACAATTTTCAGCCAGAATCTTTATATTTTGTAGTAAAACATTGAAGGACGCGGTTTAAACGCTTTGAAGCCTTGTCTGACTAAGCAAAGCGAGTATTATTGAGCAAAGCATTTTGTTTAATTGTGTGTTATTTTTTTCGTTTATAAATACATCAAAAATGCGTAGCGCTATAGCGACATCTGGACAATTCGTATTTGAAAGTCCAATTGTAGTCAATTGAATGCACAGGTTCTTATTACAATGACATTAATGTCTAATTTTGACAAAATCACGCGTCTTCGTGGATGGCACTAGGTATACTTGAGAATTAAGCTTTTTTTTTATTAATTTGGTTAGTATTATTAAAAATAATTGAATAGCATACTGAGTCAGTAGGTATTTACCAGTATTTTATGAAATAAAAATCATAATGCTTACTAAAATTACTTTTTTGATAAAAAAATAGAGTTGGTACGGTGTTAAATTGCTAATGTGTTACAGAATCTTTGAACCCGTCTTTTCTTATGGTTAATGCCTCCATGGTTTTGTATTTAACAAGATTCGACTGACAGACATCGATAGATAAATTAATACCTACTTTATTTTATCCGTGACTCGTGACTGTAACAATCTTTACAAACTCACTAACAATAACAATACAATACTTTTATTGCTGTTACGCCGTAAATCATACGGCAATGCCATAAACGCGCCCTAAATTTAATCGCCCGGCCCGCTAAGGAGGCATAATGTGTACATAAAACTAGTTTAGTATTTGTGCTTGAACAAATTCGAGGAAAGCTCCTCGTTATAAAACAACACGCGGTTTATCTTGCAAGATCTGTTACTTAACGCCTTGTTAAACGCAACGAGGGGGTTCGAGGGGGATTGGTGACAGATTTTTATAATGAGTTTCGAAGTGCACGTTTTGGTAGCGTGCATTTTAGTGTGATCCCCAGACGGTCAAAATTGATTGGCGTGCTTAATAAAGTCGCTTGAGGCTTCGCCCAGCGTGTTTGTCAAGCATTTGCGCTCATTTTTACAAGCTTTTATTTTACTTGCAATGTATGTATGTATGTATGTATGTACTGTACGGATTAAATCTTGCGGGTTGAATTCGACCCACTTCCAGTGGTGGAATTGACTTGAAATTTGGTATACTTATATAAATCTGGTGACAATACAATAATCAGGCAGTGACATTCTGGTGGTCCGGCCAGGATTGTCTCTGCAGGACGGAACTCCTCAACGGTAAATGGCATCGACTTGAAATTTAGTACAGAAATGTAGTATGATAATGCAAGTACATTTAACAAAAAGTACAGTCAGCAAACAGCTTGTAATAAAAATTTAATTTTGAACAAAAATTTGTCTTTCACTCACTTTAAGTAGATACTTTGAATTGGTTGCTTGACGTGCAAAATATATGCATTGCAAAAATAGTGTTTATTTCAGCGATCATTACTTATCAAACACATCAAACTTAGTTATTGGGCTTATCAAGCAATTTTGCCCGTTTTGGCACAGCTTAAGAACCATGAAGTTGTTTCTTCTAAGCTATGGGAACTTTGCACTCATCATTCAAAAAATCATAATTAAAATTGCTCCGTCAAATCTGTCCAATGAACACAATGTCCCGTGATGCAAAACTTCTGCCGCAGCAAACACGACGAAATATACATACTTGTGGCTTCTCTTCAATCATTTCCATAGTAAATTCGCGCACAAATATTAATATCGATGCATAAACGTGTGCCGATGAACAATCGCATCTCGAGCCGTTTATTGTATTCCGTAGAGCCTTTGTTTCAAAAATAAACGTTAAAACAACGTTAACATGCCTCGATATATAAATGACGTTTTGTTTTTCAAAATCATATTTACATATTGTCAAGGTTCCATTTCTGTTTTCAGAGTGCAGTGGATAGCTGTCAGCCTCCAATAGAAAGCATTTTAAAGGTAAGCCAGCTGCATTGTTTGTTACGACGACGCTTAGAAACGTTTGATAGGTTCTGTTTGGGACGGTGAACGGTTTTTTTTTACATTTAACCACTGCTTTCTTCACAGTGGAGTTGGTGATAAATTTTTTAATGTAATTTCACACACAAATTCCAAAATATTCAGAGGTTCAAGCCCGGTTTCGAACTCAAGACCTTCTGCTTGAGAGGTCATAGGGCAAACCACTAAGCTATCAAGACTTGCTCTTTACTATAACTTTACGTATCTAGCGAAAATAGTGTCACATTGATGTTACATAATGAGCGATTTGATAGTGTCACGATGGTAAAAAAGTTAAAAATAATCATACTGACCACTGACTTACTGAGTTCATTGTTCATTTGACAAAAAAAAGATGTCAGTATTATTAAACTTGTAATATTGCTTAATAGTTGCGTAATGTGCTTAGTCAATTGATGATTTTTTTAACTGCTGAACCGTTAAACTCTCGTTAATTAATACAGCCAGTTTCGTGGAGTCAAATATAACAGCGAGAGATGGAACGAATCTCCTACAGTATTGTTCCAACCACCAAATTAACTCTATATTTATAAACTCTGCCGCAACCTTATGTTAAGCTATTATCCTGCCTGACTACAACGCAAAATATACTAGATATTGTTACCCGATTTTTTTTATCAAATATCCCATCTTACATATAACATTTTTTTAAAATTTTCATTGTTTTTTTATTATAAATTATCAAGTTTTGCCTCTATCTCACTATTCTCACCTGATGGTAAGTGCAGATGCACTTAACACTTTTCCAGGCCCCGCGAATTTATATATGCTATTCGTACCACAAAATGAATCATAGTTTTATATTGTTTAACTATGAGGGATTATTTTAAATCGAATGATATGTTTAGCGATTTCAATTGATTTTGTACCATATTCTAATTTGGTAAAGTTGCATATTTGTGTACATTTATGTGGTCGCTATATGCACTATGCCTGGAAAAGGGTCAAAGATATAATTCATTGGTTCAGTAACAACTTCTATCTGACCTTGAATAGCCCTAAATTGTATGCGGAAATAGTATGCGGAAGCAAATTCCATTCCTTAGAGATTTCTAGAGGTGGGGGAGGTTTTTTAAGAGGTTACTTCTTTTACAATACTAATGAGATGTAAGAGAATAGTTGAAAAGCCTATAATATTGTTTAACTTGTGTTTTTTTTCCGCAGGAGATGAAATCTCTACCGCAGCCGCTATCCGTCATAGCGGCAACACCCCGCAAGGAGTTGGATAACAAATTCATTTTTAATCCCTACACCAATAAGGTAATAATGGATTAGAATGAACTTAGCAAATTATCTTAGGAGGCTACGCAAGCATGCTCGTAAAGTTTCGTTACATTGACGCTACAGCGTAGCATAGCGCTACAAGTTTCACTGCATGTTATTACAATTAAGTCTCTCAAAATTGTTGCCATGCGTAAAAATTTGACAGCTGCGAAAATAATGGCGTCTTGATTTAATTCCTACTCTTATTGTCACCTTTAAATGACGTCACATTGACTTACTGATTGGTTGACAAGACCGCGATGGCCACTTATTGTAATGTGGATGACGTTGCGTTCAGTTCAAATATGCTAATCGTCGTACTGTCACTTTTCGACGTAAGTATTCGCGGCTCTTTCTGATTTATTGGATTCGAAAGATACAGAACGAGTGACAGAAGATTTTAATTCAGTTAGTTATAAATGAAAGAGCGTGTAATGAGCGTTAATTTATTAGCTAAATAAGACTGCTATTTCTAATAACATACCCTTTTTATCTACACAACTTTTTGCAAGTTGCACAAATTAATAATGAAATCTTAAAAATTTTAGCACACCACATGTTGAAACTTCGAGTACTAAATGTATAGTAAACCTGCATTTGTATTTATCTGACATGCCGTGAACGCCTTGCCTTCCCAATTAATAATGTCAAAAACTGTTAGAATTCGGATGAAGGGACCCTGTCTTTTTAATAACCTTCATGCTCTGTAAAAGGATTCCATCAAATAAGGTAAACAGACAAAAATAATTAATTTAATTAATTAATTACTGACAAAATTAAGGTTAATATGACGACCTGTGTTTAAAGTAAACTCAATGACAAGCGTCCTTTGATGGCAATAAAACAAATGAAAATTTCGAAACGGGAAAATTTATTTAGAATTACGCGCTGTGGTTGTATGTAACGTTATCTTCATGTTACTTAACTTAAATGAGTAAAAGAGGTGGAAAAAATACTTTACAGAGTTAAAACGTATGATGTAAATACATATACGTTTATAAGCTTGTGTTAAACAAATCTGTACTAACGCAATTCACGCGATCCTATTGTTATAGTGAATTACAACAATTTAAAACCTCGACTGTTATTATTTTTTTATATTCGTTCCTACTGTAAAATAATTGGCTCTCTTAATTGGTTCTACGTTACATGAATGTTTTATAGTTTTAATACTTAGCTTGTGTAAATTTATTAGCGCAGTGAACAATAGGTAAAAAGGGCTAGATTGAAATGATATATTAGTTGTTGTAATTTGTAATGTTTCTTTCTTAGTTTTTGCTTGCTTTTGTTTAATTTCTTTTATCTATTGTAGTAGTTGAATTGATGTGACATTTGGCACGCAGATAAAGATTAGATGTACATTTCTCAGCAGAAATAGCTTAAAACACCAATCACAGTTTATGCAAAACTTTATTGAAATTATAAAGAACTTGGCTTGAAGAATAAAATCACTTAGCTAATTTTTATAAAAAGAAATATATATCGTGTTTATATACAATACAATACTACTCTACTAGGTAGGTAGTACTAGATTTTTAAAGTGCTATCTCTATGCTTTTGAAACCTTAAATCTTGTCTGTTGGAAATCGGAACCGATTACCTGTCTTTTTGAAGATAAAAGGAAAAAACATAGATAGGTATACTCTTATTTTAATTAGAACAGTTCTGATTTAGAGAACGTAATATTTAAATCAACTTCTTTTCTTCCTAGGTGCAAGAGAACCCCCAGCTTGTCAGCAACGATCTCAAACCTACTCTTCCTAAACCCGGTAAGTCTTTATCCTAATCAAAAGAATAAAGAGTTCACTCAAAGTTACTAATTAATGACGTAATGTATAATTTGATTGCGCCGTTTCTTAACCAACACATCATTTTCCGAAACATAGTCTGCATCGAAATTTTGAAGATCTCATGTAAAGGAATTAAAATTTTCAGCAACCAACTGAGACTATAGTATTTTTCGGATAGGATGGGTACGGTGACACATATGTCATTAAGCAATTAAAGGGTTGTGACAATGTAAATTCGAATCGATTTATTGCGATTCTCGATTAAATATGCTAAGGGTGTGTAATCGATTTTATTAGTGATAGTTTATATTTTTAACTAGTTTTGCCTGCGGCTTCACCCGCGCAGCAAGTGTTTTTGCTAGTCTATCGGGATCTCACAAACCATGCGGTCTTCTTTGGCAATATATCAAAACTAATAACGGTAATAAAATTAACAAAAACCGTAATAACAAAATTGAATAACAAAGTAACAGTTCAAAACATCAAACAACACGAAACACTCGATACAAAGACCTTCGCTCTCGTACTAATTGACAGATGATGCAAGTCAAACGATTTGACAAGATTGTGGAATCGATTCGGTCGATAAGCAAAGTCAAGCTCTATTGAAATAGAGATCCGTTTTACGCGATGAAAGTTGACGAGATTAAAATTTATCTTGTTAGTTTTAAAACATAATAATATATTTTTGAGTGATATATTTTTAAGCTATGGAGATATTATTTTTTTTTTGTTCTTTCGGGTCTCAAGTATATTTTTTTATAAATGATTGGCCTGAAACGTTCATGGCGTGGAATGGAAAAAACGCAAGTGTCACCGTATGGGTACGGTACCGGTATCGGCACGGTACTTTTCGGATAGGATGGGTCCTATCCGAAAAGTACTATAGTGCATGCTGTCTAATTATTTTTACAGGTCTTACCTACATCCATTAGAGCCCTAATAATGATCGTAGACCACGATGCCCTAAATAGTTAACACCGCTACTGTGGTCTACACAAATTAACCGAGCAAAGACCTTGGAAACTAAATAAGGTGTCTAAACGTGGATTCCCACTAAATTAGAGTTATTTTTCTACAAATTGGTCCAAAAACAATTAGCAGCGGGATCTATGAAACGAGCTTGTTATATCATCAAAATATGACTCACCCTTGACCCCATTTTTGCACCCTGTTTTGAATCCGTGAAATGGACGTATCCTTGTTAGCGTTTGACGTAGGCCGATGGAATAGCGTTTAGTTTACGGTTAGTTAAGTAATACGTTTAGACGGTGAAAGGTTTTGGGTCGTATTATAGTTCTGCTTCGTATGGATTATTCCGATTCTTAGTTATTCTGCTACCAGTTTTCAGTAGGTACTAAATAAGCTGATCTTGGCCGAGACTGCTAATAAGTAGATATAACTGAGCGCGCCGGATACTTCTTCCAATTTTTTACGAACGTCTCTAGTAGCTTTATATAAAGCATAGACTATATTATTGATGAGCTTAGACTGATACTGCGAATTACGGTGATTGCTTACCGATTCACTGTTACGTCCCCATCGGCATCGACATTTTGTGCTCAATCATTTAATTTCTTGGATATATATATAGAAATAGCTAGGTCTTTTATAAAACCAGTCCTTAGCTATCATCGTTGCTGTATCCTCTGAAAACCTAATCCTTAACCGTGGTTTAAGACATAATACGGTGTATCTGGCCCCGAATTAAGGCGTAAACCCGGCAGCATAGCAACCGTTTAATTGACTAGATACCATCCATGGCTGCCATGTAGCCCCTAATCTTTAGGTACGATTGACTTATCGTGTTTCCGAAAAGATTCCTGCTATTATTAGGTACATTCAGAACTATTTTTAAATTACGGCATTGGTTTTTTTTAAAATCCGTCTACGTGGATTTAAAAGTGACTTAAAAGATTTTAAAGATGGTTTATTAATACGGTTTTAATCTTGATTTCGTGATCACTGCATAATATGAGCGTGTATAAAGCTGAAACATTAGGAAACGCTAAAAATCACGTCTGACCCAAAGCGTCATATCATGTGCTCTACGTTGTAGTTTGTACCTGCCTGATAAATAAGTGAAAGTCGAATTTACTCGTAAGTATTTTGTTTGGAAATAACTACGTCTTTTTCCACGGAAAAATTCTAGACCGCGTGACTCTATTTTATAAAGAAACAAAATGATCGTGTAAAACAACTTACGCTCGTTTTAACCAACCAGCAAAATAGTCTATTGTTTATAAAAAAATGCAGCGCCAAATTTTTCGATGCGCGGACGAACGGGCAAAAATAAAGGGTGTTATGAAATATTAAGGGGCAGTTTACACGCCACCTGGCGGGGACGTGAATAAATAAAGTGTATAAAACATAACGACGCGAATGCAAGGTGCACGTTAAACGCGACGGCACGTTTTTAATTGTTTGACGTGTGTGTGGATTTCAGCGGAATGGTCCAGATGTTGCTAAAGGCTAAAGGATTTGTGGAAGAATCGTGGAAAGAATATCGCTTTCGTAAGTTAAATACGATGAAAGTTGTTTTAGTTTTGTTTTTAAAGACTATTTTTAGATACACTTTAAGGTTATTATCATAATTTTTCGTATTATATGTATTATCAGGGGTACATGTATAATGTATTCCTGCGTGTGCCCATGTGGCTTTATGCACACTTCTCCTTTTTGAACGTAATGTAAGGGTAATTTGAAAACTGACCAAAATTGCTTTATGAAATCAAGTATATCGTTAACGTCACCGTTCTATACCCCGTCTCACACAGGCTAACCACAAGTGCACCGATAATGCAAGCCAGGCTGCCACTAAACCACGCCGTCAGAAGCGGTAAAGCGAGTGGAGACTCTTTGTAATACGTGTACCGTACCTTGATAACACCAGTCGTCCGTGTAACGCGATACGGATGAGTCTGACAAAAATAACATCCTGTATTCCGATGACAGTATTTCTCAATTGAAAAACTCCTGCCAGCTAGCCTATTGTCTAGCGAAGCACGCAATGAACAGAGAAAATCAGAGAAAGTCGTAGTCGGGTCTTAACCTGTCTCTTTGCGGACTAAAAGCTTTACTTGCTCATTTTAACTTAAAGTTTTAATTTAACAGCTCTGTATTTAGGCTACCAGTAGGTGAGTTTAGCGACAGGCAGGATACTCGGTATCAGTACTTAATAGAAATCGTCTAAGCTGCCACGATATGCTTTTCTACCGGATATATATGTAATGTAATTGTAAAATGTAACGTACCTATAGCCTGCTGTAATTTAATCTTGTATATTGTACTAATATTGCAAAGATAAAGAATTTGACTGTATGTTCGTTCGTTTACATACATATAATGCTTAAATTAAAAAAAAAAATAGTACCAATTTCAAGAATTATTAACCTACCTAAGTCACAGTCAAAACATCTTTATTCAATTTGGGCACTTACAAGCACTTACGATCGCCGAAACACCTCTGCACTGGTTTGGAAGAAACCTCTGCTGAGAACAAATTGGGACGATAATCAAGGAGGTATATTTTACTAAGGGCATACAGGAGAATTAACAAACTGCTATATTGTCACCACTCTCCGCAAAGGTCTGATCCCAACAACGCAACTGAGGGTAGATGTTATCACGATTCTGGCAATCACCCGTGAAGCCGGCCGGCGGTCGGTCCGGCGCGTTCATTATTATTCAGTTAGCAAGCGAATATTTTTCCGTGCGCACTTGTTTTATGTGTAAACTGCGCAGGGTTGACATTAGTGTTGTACTTGGAAATAGTTATTAGATAGTACGTTACTAGATAGTAGGAAGGTATGAATGTTGCCTTTATTTCGCCATGAACATTTTGTTCAAGGAAAAGATCGTCAGGAAATCTATATATGCCCACAAAACTTCAGCCCGAGCCCTCTAATTCAGAAGGGTAAGTTTAATAAGTGCCAATGTTAGGCTAAGTTATGAAAATATACTAAGTATATCAATTCATAGATATCGTTTATATTAAACATAGATAATTTCTGCGCTGCGTACTGGTTAATAATGTACTGTAGCTGCAATCAATGGGTTAAGAGGCATGCATTATTAACGTACATGCGAACGAAAGTTGTAAAATATCAACTTCCATTTATGGGTCAGATATTCGAAATCGGTTCACCTTTTAACCACCTTAAACGTTACCTGTTTATATTACGTTTTCTATATAAATTGTCTTAACTTTCGCCACTATACGCAAACCTTTAATATTACGTGTTTGGAAACTTTTATTTCTAATTTTAATCAAATAAATATACCTTTGAAGAGGGCCGGCCGTGTCTGCGTGTTGCTTCGTAGCTTGGGATCATGTGGCGGTGTTGCATCCGAAGATATACCTAAATCATGCTGGTCTCACTGCAAGCTACATGTTTTTGTTTCTGACAGTATACATATATGCTCTTAAGTAAATAAAACAGACACTGCGTCACCTTTATAGCTCTCAATGAATTTGCTTTTCGTCTCGTGCAACAGATCGCTCACAAAACCCTCTATAATAGAATAGCCCGCAAGACTAGGTTCGCCGCAAAAAATCTAGGCTAAAGTCATTTGTATTCAGACAATGAGGTTCATTCTCTCCGAGCCTAGACGGTACATTATTTAAGATGTATTCGCCCGTTTATACGGGGGGTGGGGGGTGCGAGCGTGACAGGTGGCGTCGAAGGGCGCGATCCATCATTCTTATTCGTTTTACACGTCTCTGGGTTCCCGCATGTGACGGATACGACATGGCGTCTCGTGGTAATAGTATCGGTTGAACGATTGGGTGTTCTTTTCACGATTCGGTTGGCCGTTCCGAGTTAGGAGTGCGATGGCGGTTCTGAATTTTTGCCTATCTTTTTTAAGGGCATAATTTCTTCATGCCCCTGGCAACTTCAAGCCTACAAATCAACTACTAAGAGTTTTTTACAAGTCTTTTGTGATCTGTCTGTATTGTGAAGTGAAACATTTTCGTTAGCTGGAGAGTAAGCGGAGCAAAATAAACAATTGTTTTATATAACATCAACCGATGGCACCTAACATTCTAAATGTGCACAGACTGCATTATAGCTGCTATTATCAAAAGCGACCGACACGCCACTAGCCGCAAGCGGCGACCGAACCAATCGACAATATATTACTGAATCAGTGTTACCATGTTAGTCGTTTTTCGGGCAGTTTGGACCAATCTTTTGACACATTTAGCAACAAACTTTAAGTTTCTTTACTATTTGCTAATTATTTTCATTTTTCAATCAATAGGTACATCAAATCACATGGTCATTTTCTGGTATTACTAGTAACGCGCTGCTAAATTTAAACAGGTATTATATATAAATTCAACACAAATCTTCATTAATTCATTTCAGTAAAAGCAATAATGTAGTTTAAAATGTATAGGTAAATTTATTTTAGATGCTGAATTATTAACTAAAAGTCTATTTTTGCCCATCGGTTCATACATCTCCTTTATTTTTTAAACGTAACAGCTATTGACGTCCTCACTGAATGTACCGAAAGGTCGGGATACTTTGACCCAATTCAGATTACTTTGGCCTATATGAAAACCACATAAAAACATAAAATAAAGTGTAAAATATAAACGTGATCGATCAATTAACATCAACCACATCATATGGCAAGAGAGCCATATTCTCAAAACAATAATAAAACCAGGACCGAGTTATATCCAAGGACCAAAGTAACGCTTCAGGGCCAAAGTACCCCGACCTATGGAAGTATGCATAAAGCATTTTCACATCGCAAAAAAAAGTCTTGTTTGTTTTTCTATTGTTATGTCAATTTGAATGTTTTATGGCGTTAAATAGATGTATTTTCTTTCTTTCTTTCGTTCTAAATGATACAAAAGTTAACAGTATCTGGCATATAATTATAAAAATATTCAGCTACTCCTCTCACTGAATTGGCAACACTAGTAGCCGCAGACGGCTACCAAAAGCGCGCAATCACCGATATATTATCGAGCGCGCAATGTCCTTGTGTGAAAACGCTCTGCGGTGTCGCGGCGGTCGGGATCGCTCCCCGCCGCTAAATCGCATAATAATTTTATTAGCCAGCGCAAGATGACCTGCGCAGCCTTTAATTATAGCGGGCTGAGTGGTTTATTGTGTTTGCGCGGGGGCTCTCGTTTAATTGGTGCCGTTCTGTTTCGCTGCTCCTTCGTGTGTGGTACAGTCGGTGCTTGAATATTGAATCGCAGATTCTTGCCGGTTACCTTATTTTGATACTGTTGAAGGCAAATACTTTTTTGTAAGCACATAATTTTTGTGTTAACATGAAAATAAGACTTTAGATCAATCTTTATTGTAAAGTATGAAAGGTGATGTCTTACTTGCTAAGCTATTTTTTTTTATTCGACTGGATGGCTAACGAGCAAGTGGGTCTCCTGATGGTAAGCGATCACCACCGCCCATAAACATCTGCAAACACCAGGGGTATTGCAGACGCGTTGCCAACCTAGAGGCCTAAGATGGGATACCTCACGTGCCAGTAATTTCACCGGCTGTCTTACTCTCCACGCCGAAACACAACAGTGCACAAGGTCCTAACACCTGCAAAAATATGCAAAAATTTGTGCTATGCAGTGAAATAGATACATTTAAATGTTAATGTGCCAGCCATGGCTTAATTTGAGCACAAACGATACAATTAAGCTTAATAATAAATAATAAATGTTACTTTAAACATTGTTGCCACAAGTTAGTGATGTCGTTGTCGTATTAATAAAATAGCTTTCGGCATTTAAAAAGTAACACACAAAAACGGCCGCAATTTGAGAATTTGAACATAATTTGTAGATAATATTATTATGAGTTTATAGTTAATAATTATGTAGATCTTTTTAACGAACTAATACATCCAGGAACATAAATTCGCTTATTTTTAAAATAAATTGCAGTTGTTTTTTTTCGGCGACTGTACATATCTGCCACCTGACGTCAGGGGTCGCGAATCGAACGTCGAATGAAAAATAAAACAGCAAAAAGCGCGAATTAAAATCGTACGGTATTTCCTAGACTGCGCCATTGATTGTTCTGTTCCATACATCCGCCTGCAGTCGCCAGGGGTCAAAAACCTACGTCAACACGGTTCTTTTATGATTTTTTACAATCCATACCGGGGCAGGCTTTATATGAACATAGGCGCCAATCGAGTCTTTATTGTCTGAATCTAGTGTTTCACAAAATAATCTTTTTGCATAACGTTGATGCCAAAGATTTGAAAAGTTATAATAAACTCTTTTTTTTTTCGAAGTAGATTAGGGCGACAAAGAGAAGACATTATACGAAAGCACTATTTCCCCTGTACTTGTCATATTCTTGACGTAAGCTAAAAACTGACAAATATTAGATTCGTTTTCATCCATTGTCTACTCTATCTTGTCGATGTCTAATAGTTTACTTAGAAGTTTTCTTGAAACGATTTAATAAAAAATAATTGGACAATCCCTGATTGATAGTATTACATCAGGGCAAACAATTTTATACCAAAGAATACGATCTTAAATAAACTACACAAAACTTACTTTATGATAATAAACGAATGAAAAAGGTTCTGCTACACTGCCAAATAAATGTTATGTTATGTGTGCAATACACTGTGCAGCTAACTAAATAAAAACCACTTTATCTGGGTGTTTTTTATGGAACACCACGATTGCCAATAACCGATAAACGATATTTTAATAACGCTGCCTCTAAAAATATCCGTTATTCCGATACCTATTCAGATTTCATTTCCTAAACCGATGTTTACTTGTTATATTTTTTATTTATTTGCCGTTTTAGTTGGGAGTGAACTGAATACTGAATTTAAACACTGTCTCCGTAATATATCTCTCTTTTTTTGGCACAGTGAGGAGGGATGAGATGGTTAGATTAGTGATACCATTCGATTGCCGTTGAATGATTCGGAATAGGCTGAGTCCTGGTAGTGACATGTTCGCCAAGAGCCGGTATCGGTGAAATAGATTTGTTCTATTATGTTGACGTCTGTTCGTTATTTGTCTGGGATATGGAAACTTTATTTTAGATTTATTTCATATTCCTGCTACAGTCAACTCAAAACAGTAATACGGCTAAAGTTGCAAAAATACATGTGGATGTATGTAATACATAAGTACATGACCTTAATGTTAAGACTGCGAAGTCTTGTATACATATTTTTGTAACTTTGGTCGTATTGGTCACTTTGTATGTCTGCAAAGCAATGTTAGTTTTTTTATAATAGTTTTCCCAATATCTTTTAAAAAAGTGTCTAGAAATAGTTTTACAATATTCTATTCTTATAATCTCCCTCCAATGTATATTATACATTTACGAGATGTCTTCGTGTTATTTTATTTATTTTCTGAGCCTTTTATGAGTGGCGGCGGATCTTATTTATAACCCAATCTTGCGAGCTACTGTGTAACGAAATGTGTATGTATGTTGTGTAAAACATTTCTTACGTGTAAACAATCAACAAAACTACTCTAAACTACATAAATTATATTATCTAGAATCTGTTAGAGCATGTCATCAAACTATTAACTTCTAAAATACCACTTTTATTATAAAAAAAATAATGTTCAAATTCTGACTGATAATTTTATTAAAATGATAAACAATATTTTAACGACATGTAGTAGTTAAAAATGCCTCTGTGCTTCGGGGTATTTAATTATTCCTTAACAAAGCCCCGTTAATGAGAAAGCGAGTATTGGGTTTCGCAATGAACTGTTCGAAAATATTTGTGTATTTTCGTTCTTGATAAATATTTTAAAACTTTTCCATTGGGTATCGACTACAGGCTGGTGCATTTGTTTTCTATTGAAGCAACACGTTATTATTACAATATAAGTGACCAGGAGTAATGATGGCGCAAACGCAAACACATACAAGTACAGGCTTCATACTTATAACTCCCCCTTGTCACTCCTCCTCCTCCTCCTTGTCGTTGATATCACTTTCATTCCACCACATTTTTCAGCCCCTTCATTAACCAAGATACTATCACAAGGATCCCATTACAGTTTACAAGTTTTACGTAGGCCGAATCGTAAACGACGATGGCCGCTAGGGGGCGCCCCCTCTATGAGTTATGTATTAGGTTAGCTCTCGATACATAAATCAGGATCTCGAAAAGGTGCTAGCTTCTATTGGCAGATTATGCTAGTTTTAGATACGCCTTGAATTGATTTGATATTTCGATAGGGTTTGATTTAGGCCACGAGGAATTTCTGCTATCGTAAAATGAAGCTCAGGTTGCACGGTTGGTTAGTAAACTGATTATGACGGGACCGTACACCCAATTCAGCGATAGGTCACATTTATGGACTTGAAAAATGTAAACGCGATACTGAAGATTCTTTGCTAATTTTGCCTTTTTTCAACACCTATTTCACGAAATAATCAAAAGCTGGATGCTCAAAGGCCCTTTCACAAAGAAATCGCAAAGGATTTGTCGTTACCACGGATTTTACAATGTTTCTTTTGCAAGTTTAAATCTTGTAATTAAGCCTAAAGTAATATCTATCAAAAAATCATCGTTGATATAATGACGACCGGATGGCCAAGTGGTTAGAGAACATGACTACGAAGCTTGAGGTTCCGGTTTCGATTCCCGGCCGGAGCAGATATTTGTATGAATAATACGAATACTTGTTCTCGGGTCTTGGATGTTCAATATGTATTTGTATGTATGTATATTTATCCGTTGCCTAGTATCCATAGTACAAGCTTTGCTTAGTTTGGGACTAAGTCAATTGGTGTGAAGTGTCCCATGATATTTATTATTATTAATCATATAAGTATATTTACTTCCTACTCAAATAGTTTGACATGATTGATATGATCTTAATTTTCTAGTGAACTTTGTTAGGTAAGTTGGAATGTTTGCTGGCCGTACGCGATCCAGTTATAACAAGATTTTATCGATACGCTTCTATATCTGCTTATAACAGATTTTAAGCGAACTCCTTTTGTTTCGCACGCCGGATGACTTCGGATCCGGAGAAAACTCTATTGTGCTGAAATTCTACGGAAAAATGCTCCAGTTCAACACATTTGCGAGTCGAGAACCGATATTTTAGAATTGGTTTGATTTAAATTATGGAACGTTATTTTTGAGTGAATAATAGTTACGCGACAATAATAAATTTGGTAATTACCTACTGACTTTAATGGTATAATGAAAACAAGCCGTCGTTTTTGATAAATATGGTAGTTTTGATTTCCTTAACTATATTTGGAATTTTCGTGCATTATTCATTAGTATAACGTGTCATAGAAGCGGCGTGAATATCAAGTCATTCCGCAAATAAATGATTATAAAAACGCATCACTGTCGATACAAACTGGCTCTCGAGTTTCACAACTTGAATATTTACAGACTGAACGTAGTATATAAAAAAAATCGGTAAAATATATTTACTTTGTTATCTGTCATCCGTTTATTCGAATCATTATCGCGCCTTCAAGGTTGTGCCGATTGTTAGTTGCGTAATGTTATTTTTATAACTGCAAGGTAGAGTTTTAAACCATCGTCTGTAAACGAATGTTATGCTAATTTCAGTTAATTACTGACTGGGGTTTTTTCAGTACATTTAAGACTGGTTTTTAAAACGAAACAATGCTAAATGAACAGCAAACAACACACACAGGTCAGACAAAGTAGTGATCTTTGCTAAATAGCGCACAAATGTAATAAAACATTTATAATTATGGTGTAATTATTATTATTATTATGGTGTATTAGAGGACAAACCTCCGTAATAGTCGCTTCTATTTCATTTATATTATAGGGTACCAAAGGACTCTTCATGTCGGCTTCGGCCCCATGAATGCCTTACAAATGACCGGGTTCCCATGGGCCCGCAGTTGAAAACTCATACCAGCAATATTAATACTTAATAAATTAATAAATTTTAATTATAGTATTGTCATTGATTATATCTCACTCCCTTTGATAATTATCCCTGCATGGGTTAAATAGCCTGAAACATATTATTTTTTTGTTGTTGTTTTGGTGTCTACTTTTTAAAACGAAACATATTAATTGCAGCAATGCTTTATGTATATAAAGACTATGAAAATAAAAAGTTTTGTTGCTTAGGCAATAAAATAAACATATCTTTTCCCCGGCCTCACTCCGAAACAATTTAGCATCCCGAACACAGTTGCCGGATTTCATTTGTGGTTGTTTACCAATATCCGCGGGTCTCTAAACCGGATTATACCGGTATCCACTGGATATGGATGGGAACCCTAATTTCGGAACCTATCCAAAGACTACGCTGTTGATTTATCTAGTCTGTTGTCCTAGTGTTGAGTTTTTTTTCACCATTTAATATTAGTCAGTGCATCACGGGAAAATTTAAGCCGTTAATTGGTATCATTTTGGGTTGCATTTGAACGTTTGAATGGTAGTTTCATTGCTGTGCTGTCCTTTTGCCTGAATATTATTGCTTAGATCTTGTTTCCACTGAAGTCCCGTCACCTTCATTAATATCTATCATTGTGGAACGCGCAAAAATATCTGACTGAAATACAGCCTTATTTGATATTTATGCTTGGTTTGTTGTGGCAGATATTG
Organism: Choristoneura fumiferana; assembly: GCF_025370935.1. NCBI lineage: Eukaryota > Metazoa > Arthropoda > Insecta > Lepidoptera > Tortricidae > Choristoneura > Choristoneura fumiferana. The sequence goes on from NC_133486.1 coordinate 10,007,097, forward strand.
GTGCTAGTGAAAGTAGAAAACTATGTAGTACACTTCTCTATGCACTATCCAGAGTAGAGGTACGTCAAACCTAACTCCGTTATGGTGAGTCGCTTAACAATGCTAGCTACGTTAACTGCTGTGCAATCAGGAATTGATTCACATTTCAGATCGGGGATACCGAGCTCGAAATTCTTGTCGAACGGATCTGAACTGTGATTTTGCAATTAACAGTTACCAAATATAGCCTACATATTTATTTTACCAATTTTGTAGATGTTCGGGTGAATGTTCTTGAAGTGGCATTCGATATTATCTCTAACATATAATTCAAATTCAAATCATTTATTCAGTAAATAGGCCGCAATGGGCACTTTTACACGTCATTTTTTAAACTACCAGCGCTTTCGGAAAGACCATCATTGCCAAGAAGAATGCGCCGCAAGAAACTTGGCAGAAAGTCATTTTTTCATAATAATATAATTACAAATAAAATACTTAAAAACTATAGTATACAATTAGAGAAAAAAAATACAAAAAATAATAATAATAATAATACAGGGATGTAGGGATATAATACTGAAAGACTGATTGAGTGACTGACAGACAACGCACAGCTTTAAGTGCTAGAACTAGAAACTTGAATATTGACAAAAATATTTCGTGTGAAGATCATAGAGGTGCACTATGAAAGGATCTCTCGAAATTTCCAGTGTACCTATACAGAACTAGCATTTGAGGAGTTCTCTGTTAAATTGAGCATACTGCGTTTTGTAGCATATTTGGTTTCCAAGGGCTAGAAATGTTTGGTTATACCTATTTTAGAATTTTTTAGTACTTTATCTAAATTAAGACATCAAAGTAGGTTTTTCGAGTAGCCGTACTGTAATAATAATAACTTGAAATTCAGACCTATTGAATAATCAAAACCGACGTAAATAGGTACTTTTAATTCTCGTTTTATTTGCTTTACCGATATAGTATAGAGTTCTTATTAAATTCACTCAGAATCCAAAAAAAAATGAGAATTCTTAAAAAAAAGAGCTTTTATTATTTAATTAGTAGGTACTTCTTCCATCTTAATTTTTCAAAAGCCACCATTAAAATTTATTTCTCATCAACAAATTGATGTTAAAATGTAATCCAGCAAATTGTAACAAAGCTGTTAGGTTATTGCGATCCGAATTCAGAATTGTTGGACGTTATTAATCGCCTTGATAAGTTAAAAGTGTCCGCCGATTGAGAACTTTTCATTTGGCTGGCGACGGGCTAAAGAGACGAGCGTTACGGCACCAAATGTAAGCGACGCGCGGTTTATGTCTTACTTTAAAACCTAAAATTAGTCCAAAGTAGCCTTATTTAAGCCTTACTCTTCACAATATAACCGCCGTCCAAGATATATCTGGACTTGTTCGTTTTGATTGTAGTTTTTGTCGAATGGTTCATTGTTTGAGCATTTATTTTATTTGATTTACGTGGCCACATTTTTGTTGACATGTTACTCGTAGAAGATTCTCGTTAAGTTTCCAGGTTATCTGGTAGAAGTTCAGAGCGTCTAAAAATAATATACAATGTCATCAAATTCTACAGCCCATTCATTCAAAGCGTGACCACGAAAATAGAGGTGGTTGAAGCGCTCGAATAATACATATGAATATGAATGAAGTGAACTTTGGACATTTCTAACCAGTAGGACCAATAGTCAGTCCCATTTTATCACGATACAAACATGGTTAATGTGTTACCTGAGTACCTGACCCTTCATGCTAGCAGATTATCTTTAGTTAAAAGCTTGCTTTTTTGATAGACACCGTGTGATCTGATCACCCCTTTTACTTTTAAACTCTGTTTACTATGGCGACTAAGTTTAAAGAGCAGTTTTTAGGTAATACAAGGGTTGGGTTTGCTCTCAAGCCCAACCCGGAGGATATAATCTGCATAAATTATCCACGTCGCCGCACGGCTGAACCTTCTCCGCTTTCGCTCCACCCGTGGCCAGGAACCGCTAATTCACCCGCCTCTTAGTACTCGTATTTATTTAATAACAAATTTTTCTTTATCTTTTGACTTATAATTTGGAGTCAACCGCCACTCTGTCAAAAGTTTATTTGCAGATTAGCCGGGATAAGAGTCTGCATTGAGACGTCAATTTTGTATTTGATTTAGTTGATAATTAGTATGCTTTGATATAATTATCTTTTAAAATTGATTGCGGGAAGTGTTGCAAAGCTACGTTGTGCACTGTTAAGTACATTGTTGTTCTGGATTATTTTTAAGCTGCATTCTTACTCTAAAAGGTGAATAGAAGAGTAACTTATAGCGCTGGCAAAATCAACGGTGCCGGTTTACCCCCTTTAGCCCCGAGGGTATTTTCTCATCCGCCAACTAAATTCTCGCTCCCCCCACCAGACGTTTCATCCAATTTTACACTAAATCTGTTTCACTGAAAGTAACATATTGAAATTTGATGCGTTATTCCTGTCCACCATTACTCTTTAACGCGGTTTTCCACTTTAAATGGCTTACATTTTCATTTCAACGAATGTGTATTTCTCACGTAAACGTGCAGGTGTTTAAAAGTGTAATAAAAAGTAACGATATTTCAATAAACAAAAAGTGCTGAGCGCGGTTTGAAAATCGAAATAGTTGGCGCTCCCCGCCGGGAATAGGGAAGTTAGAGAAAAGTGGGATTTCTACTGACACGATTCCTTCCTTTTTGCTACGATCGGCGAGACGGAGCGACGGAAATTGAGGTATCTATCTGTCTGCTATCTAAACACAGAATCGGCCGGCAATCTCATCATTTTAATACTTTGATTTCTCTTTTTTTAGTATTCCCCTTTCCCGCCCTTTAAAACTGGCATGTCAGAGCTTTTATGGGTTTTTACTTGAATGTGCGGTTATGTTTCCGACAGTTTGTTGGTTTAGCTAATGCGAGCTATTTCAAACTTGGGCCGTGGAACGCTGCTTGATTATATAAACTTCCTTTTTGTATAAGCTATTTGAATAAACTATAAAAGTAACATCTGCTTAATGATACGTATGTTTGTTGATGCTGGTAAATACTCAGTCGTTATTTTATTCAAGCAGCTTTTACTATACGAAACTGCACAAAATCCCCGACGGTGAACTGAAAATCTTCGCTAAGTTGCAAAAGACGAGCTCAGGATCCCTGAGATGTGGTAACGAGACAGCTCTAAAGCGCCTCTCGACAATTTCCCAACGCGTTTTTAAAATCGGACACAGTAATAATTTTACAATCTCATAAATTCATTGCCACCAATTTCAACATAGAACTCGTTTACACGTACCTACAGCAATGGAACACTATTTCCGTCGCGTCACAGTTGAATCGCATCTCAATATGCCAATTTAATCGCGTAGCGCCATCTATCGACCCCCACGCTTACTACTAAAGGGTGGCCTCTGCTCTGCCTGATGCACTCCCAACCCACCCCTCACGGGGCTGCCACCCCGTACTACGTACTACGCGAACGTAGATGCGTCTATTTCGAGATGCCAGTTTACTACCGATAGCTCTACAACTCGAGTATTGATGTTCCCTGCACCGATTTAGTCTACTGACAAACGTTCAAGGCGAATATGCATATTAAATCAATGTTATTGCCCTTTTCTCAGCACGCGGCGTCTAAGCATTGTTTGTTTACTTTCCCGTAAAAGTATAATTATGTTTTCCGGGTCCCGAAAATTCCTATTGTCTTTGTCGTTGTTTATATTTTGCTTCAAAAGTATTTATTCATTACACAAACATTGGGACGCTCTAGTTCGCAATTGGAAATAATGAGCGGCCGGTAGATGGCGGTTATTGCGCATTTTTCGTCAAATCCCGGGAACAAAGGAAAGGGGACGCCGAGTGGGAGATCGTTTCCTTGCGAGGTTCGTGACACACCGGGAGTACAAGGCAATTCTTTCTTCCAATATTCTATCTTCTTTTTAAATTCGTGTTTTAATAAATTTATTATTCTTAAACACGCAATTTAAAATTTTGATTAAATTCACGCCTGTGAAATTAGTTATGTATAGGACCGCACTTTTTTAATACTGTTTCTCATTTTTATCGTAAATACCTCAAAGTGATTTATCCTTCTCAGAGAAAGAATGTTTTATTGTGAAAAATTCGATCTTGCAGTCATTGTTCCCATCGGTCACCTGAATCTACTAAAACATAGTCTGAATTGGGTTATTATCATTTCCTCCAAAAAAGCAAATTAACAATTGGTCTAAGTAGCAAGTGGTCTAAGAAGCAACTGGTCTAAGTAGCAACTTGTCTAATTATTAAGTGGACTAAAATTCTTTGACTCAAAGTCGACGGAGCTCCGCGAATCGCGGAGCTTCTATTCCGCGTGGCTGAGGCGTTTCACGCCTTGCCGCAACTCTAACATTACCTATGTTTTTCATGTTTTCGGCAAAAACAGGTTAGGACCATTTGCTTTTTAGACCACTTGCTACATAGACTAGTGGCTTCTTAGACCGCTTGCTACTTAGACCAGCTGCTTTTTAGACCAGTTGCTACTTAGACCAGCTGCTACTTAGATCAGCTGCTTTTTTAAACAAAATGATACTAACCCATTACCAAAAAAAATTAGACACCAATTGAACATGTGTTTAATATATATAATTTAAGATGTCTAAGCTGTGTTTAAGCTTGCCAAAAGTGTCGTGTAGCTCCGTCCTTATGTTTTACTTTTATAGGTAGGCGAGCCGGTGATAAAACGCGCACCTACAATACCCTACGTCTTGTGTATCGCGATGTGGGTGGGGTGGCCAACTATTGGTTTACGATTATGGATTATTATACCGGGTGGGCCCTGTAACAGGAGCAAAAAATTATAACAGAGGTTCTGCTAATCAAATGGAACTAATTAAGTTCTGCAACTTTCAAAAATTAAGTAATTTTATCATTATTTTATTCCAAACAAATTAAATAGTATTTTATTTTCAATGTACGGCATCCAATAGCCTTAAATGACATCGTCTGTCACGTAACATAATGATGGATTTCACAATACATTGCTTGTCCATTTAAACTTTAAGCTATAATAAAAATCATAATACAAGTTATTTTCGAAAGTTGTAGAACTAAATTAGCTCAAGATTAATAGTTGAAGCTGTGGTTTAATTTTTTGCTCCTCTTACAGGGCCCACTTTGTATATGTAAATCGACTTTAACAAATTTTGTTTCTCGTTGCAAAAAGAATGTTATGTGAGAATAGCGGCAGGAGTAATTTTGTATATGTTATTTATTTTTTGGATTTGCTAGTAGTTTTATAACAATGAAAAATCAAAGATTCGAACTCAATGATCTTTAAAAGTACGTGACTGACCTGTGTATCTATTTTAATAATTATCTCTGTGTCTCACGGTAGTTTTAAAATTCAAACAATAAAATGCAATTAACATATGTAAATTAAATTATTTTGGGTAAATACTGTCTTTGTTAGTTAATTGTTAGTACCAAACTTCATATTACATAGTAGTATAAAAAAACATGCAACTTACAATAAAAAAAAAGTATACTTACCTCCCGATAAGGCGATAATCTTGAGGTCGCGCGTAGTAGGGGTGCTGTGAACAGGATGCGGGGTGTATTAAAATGCAGCGCACGCGTCGCCTCGCCCGCCGCTCGCGCCGCACGCCGCGCGCGAATGTTCGCGCGAACGACCGATTCGCGCGGATGACTCTCTTTTACGGCGAAGATTTCAACTTTTGATTCGTGTCGAATGACGATGAGCTCTTGAATTACAATGTTGATGAAATAACTTTCTGTACTTACACTTACAGAAATAAAGACGTCCGCTCCTTGGGCTTTTTTAGTTTTGATGCTTAAAGATTGTGGCTGGGTTATACTGGTAAGTTGCATAATTTTATACATATGCATGAGTATATATTAGTTAGGATAAATCTATAAACGTTTTTTTAGGGAAATACAAACCACAATTACCAATTTGATTTAAAAAATAATTTTACTGCTGGTATTTAGTGATTGAATTAATGTTTATCCTTGAATTACGGAATAACAATATTGTAAGTCATCTCATATACAATGTATGCACATTGCAATATAAGTGCAATCTCTCCAAGCCCCAATATGAAAGAAGAGTCGTTCCACAAGGCCGCCTATCAACCTCACCACGAATGGCAGAAAAGTCCCAAGTACTCTTTTATGTAAACAGAATAAGACTCTGTCCCTTCCGCTTTAACATGTGATTTCGCTAACAAGAATGTCATCCTACAATCGGAAAATGAAAATGTTTTAAATTGTGATGAAAATTGAACTCTACGTTATTGTTTTGTGGTTCCATATCCTGTTTAAGAAGTGTAAGCTTTAGCGGGAAATGCTTTACATCAATATCGGAAGTAATGGCAACTGAAAGGCTGAAAGCATCAGAGTTGAACTAGTTTTTTTATTAGCTACCAAGTTTGACGCTCCCCGGCTTTTCGTAGTTTTTTTTTGACGTGGGTTTAGTGGCTTTCATCGCGGCTATAAAAGACTGCCTTTAACTTTAGCTCAGATAAAACAATCTGTTACTATTTTATTATTTATTTGGTGTTTTCTCTAATTAAAAAGTACTTCTCTTGTGCATAAGACGTTTGTAAAAATTAAACCATTACAATACTTCTAAGATTGCGGTGGTAAACTGGATTTATAAATCAGAGCCGTGTAATAAGGAAAGTCCATCGGGATAGGAACAAAATCTTGTTTACTGATGTTCGAGTGATTTATTGCCCGATCCGAAGGTTGTGGGCCGCTGTCTCCATTTTTCTAACCGCTTTGTTTTAGTTTTTAACCTTAATCTAAGTCAAATAGGTCGTTTTGCGAGCTAAGTTCGGACACTTCTGTGTACAATTTGTAAATGAGATTAATGTAACAGGGGTAACAGTTTGTTTAAAGGTACCAAGGTTTAAAATAAAATTAATACAGTATCCAGACAGATGAGGTGCTACAAACGAAATATATCTCTTTAAAATTATAGAATTAGGTACTGCGTCTTTTACAGCCAGTTCAAGTACAATCACTATAGGCATTATTTCATAGTAGTTGATGTCCGCAACTTTGTCTGCGTTCCACTAAAATTTTTCATTTTCCTGGAATTAAATATAGCCTTAGTTACTCGCTAATATTATGTCTTAATAGGTTAAAGCATTTCTGAAATCGGTTAAGCCAGTTTTTGAGTTTATCATTACAAACAAAAATAATTAAATCATCCCTTTTTATAATATTAGACAAAGCTACTGACCCAATTCTATGCTTAGCATAAATCTTATACTCGTAGTAAAACGTGTTCTTGAATTAACATCTCTGAGTAGCAACATTCTAACCTCTCAGTACAAGCTGTATGCATATCGATTAACGCCGGTACCCCGTTTCTCACGCCGTGCCCCCTAGTTCTAATAAATTATGTTTCAATTCTACCAAGTTTCTATTGACCTTGTCATCCCCTCGTGGATAAGGGGCGCAAGGTGGATTTTGCATAGCCTCAATTAGCTTAGTTAAGGATAGGTTCTGTTTTTCAACGGTTCAAAACTCATCGATTTTTATAAACCTATTTTCGTTTAAAGAAATATTTTGTATTGTTATGGTAAAATGGAGCACCAATCAATCATACATAAGTGAAGGTGAAGTAGCAACGTGCGTGAGGGATATTATAGATAGATTGGTCAAAAAAAAAGGAAAGAATTTTGCTAAATCGAATTTTGAGTATAGCTAATCATTGAAATAGTAATCACAGAAATATCAGTATCGATCAACCTCACACATGCACAATATAAAGTTATAAACAAACAATTTGAATCTTCCGTAAACGTGTTACACATTAGGCTATCGAGGGGTGCCACTTTAAACGGCCAAAACAAAAACATAACAAACCAATCGATCTCTTTGTGTTCTAACTTACTACCGCACTTAGCAGGGTTATAAATGTTACAATGCAAGGGCGGAATAGCCAGCGACAGTGTGGTAAGTTAGAAATGCAAGTTGTATACAAGAGCGATGGCAGCAACGAGCTACCCGTTTAATTTTGTAGTATGATATTACATTTTGGGGTGGCGATTTGTTGCTACGCTGGCTTTAGACTGGGCCCCCTTATTTCACAGAGGGACCGTTGATTATAACGTGGATAATATAAAAATTACCTTTAATTAAAGGTTTTGCAACTCTGGTGTTTTAATAACTTGAACACTTGTGTCAAAGGGCAAGTGCTGAAATGGTTAATCGTCTTAAGTTAATATTTATAACATTATGAAATACTTATAAGTTATTCTTATCTTAAAACGTTGTGTAATGTAAAGTTTAATACGAGTTCAAATGGAAGTCGTACATATGGTTATTTATGTTGATAACGCGCTTTTATCACCCAAGAGTAACTCTTAAATCGTAATCGGAGTTCATGAAATTTAAGTAGTAATTAACGACCAAGTTTAATTACCTCCAGCACTAGGCTTATTTATATTTACGATAGTCGAATACTAAATAGTCCTGGTTATAGTGACGATAACGTCTAGCAAAGTGGTTAAATGCACGTTAAACTGTTCTAACTTCCTGTAGAATCAACGCCTCTGTATGTTTATGTTCACCTTTTATTTACCCCTTGTCAAATCTTTATACTTAATTTTTAAGTGAAGTATTAAGCTTAATAATAAACATAATTAGATTTAGATAGTTACGTGCTTTGGTCCAAATGATAAGCAAGAAAATGCGTTTTCATATTCATTACAGTTTTTACTATTCAAAGATTAGTACTAGAAATGTGTACAGTATTTAATTAATAAAGTCTAATTGGTTTCCAACTAGCCAGAGCGAGCGAACTCGTATCCCATCTGAACTTGTTGAAAATATCCTCCGTAACACCTTATTTACTCCTCTTAGTTTCCTGCATCTACAACTCTGCTTCGGCTTACTTAACTAGTGCTAAAGTAGGTACATTAGCTTACACTTATACTTGATTAGCTTATACTTATTAGTTCAAATAATACGTTTGGGTGGGTGTTTGTATTTGATCATACTTATTTTTCCCGTTGATGTTCGATTTTAAAAGGAGACTTCTGAGTTGCGTCTTGATTAATGCATACGAATATGACTGATATATTATCTATAATATATTATATTACATTGATATTATCTTATAATAATACTTGATTAATAATCATTTGATGATGGGCAAGCGTCCTGCAGAGTACCATCAGCCAAATATGTGGTCTACCACCCTAAAGTTGATAATCGTTTGCATGTCATAAAACAAATTATTGTATTAACCAAAAGACGTGTCTGTCAACTTGAAAGTTCGACTTTAGCGACATATTCATTTGATTGGAACTTCTTTAGAAAATGTTTAAAAATTGATAGAAGGTGAACTTATTTGGCTGTTGGTACAGTCACCAGCATTAATATCTGCCACAGCGGAGCGTGCAAAAATATCTGACACGTCCTTCCGGCCCTGGAAATAGAGTCGTATCGGATATTTATACACGCTTGTTGTGTCAGATATTGGTGCTGGTGACTGTACCTATTCAGTCATCGTACTGTGATCGAGATTAATTAGTTACTTACCTATATCATGAGTGTTCCAACTTTTGTTAAAAAAGAAAATTCATAGTTATGTATTTTTAATTGAAGCTTTTTATTAACCGTACTTTTTGTAGACTATAGTTGCATTGTCATCCAAACTAGATATCCCTAGCAATTCTCTTAAAACTTAATAGTTTGTTACTTTGGCTGTAAGTGTAATTGTCGATCGTCGAGTCTATTAATGAGCTTACAATTTATCAAATGAGATGTGAAACTATTTACCAGGGTTGTTTGGTGAAACCCAATAACTCGCTCTGATAATTTGTAAAAAATCTATTTTAAACTTTTACATAGGATGTTCTTAAGAAAACAGTCAATTATTTTGACTTATCGGATTTGACCATGCAACCCTCGTTTTAAGAGTTCGGTTTTTGTCTGCTTCCGAATACTGAAAAAAAAAAAAACGGTTTGTCACTCTTCAATATTTTTTTAACAGACTTGCCGTGGAAAAATCGGCGCTGCGATTCCTCCATGTATGCAATGACTTTTGAAACCCAGAATTCACGTTGAATAATCGTTATAAAAAATTCGTGGACGGAACGGCTATTGTTTCGGTATTTAGCTTTCCATTCCTCGAATATATATCGGCACTAGCTTTTGCCCGCAACTTCCATCTGCGAAGAATTGATTTATCGCTGTCCCATGGAAACTATGCATTTTCCCGGATAAAACTATCCAATGTCCTTCCTAGGGTTTCAAACTATTGCATACCTTTCAACTAAATCAGTTCAAAGGCTTAAGCGTGAAGAGGTACCAGATAGACAGACAGAGTTTAATTTTGAGCTTATTATAATATTAGTAAGGATAAGTATGAGTGCACTTAAAAGTTCATGGCCATTTAATAACATGGAAAAGTCTACGTTTCTAACGATTAAAAATAGATTCAACCAGTTAACTGAAAGTCACTGATGGTGTTCGGTCGTTTCCCTCTTCAGCCCCGGTGGCGGGCGCTTCCATACTTTGTGAAATTCACACAATTAATTCGATCCTGCGCCGAAACGTGTTTACGGTGGAAAAGTTCGCGGCTCCGTGTAAACAGAGGCCCTAGGAATTAGTTCTAACTATGCCGTGGAAAGAAGGTTCCAGAAACCGTGGGTGGCTGGAACAATCGATACACAGCGTCACACAATTTTGCCCTCTACATACAAAATTACCTATTACTGCATACATTTGAGGGCCAGATTTTTTGCTGCTCAATATTATTAAGTACGTGAGCTTTTTTTTATGCAGAGTAGACTTGCATTTTACAACCATCACACCTTAGTAAATGCCCTTACACTTGATTTGTAAACGGCCAGATTGTAGCATTCAGGGACACAGACGCAGGCAGGGAATCCTGTTCTTGAGCAGTGAGAGTAATCTAGGATGAACTTAAAACATTTGGTATAAATTTTAGAAATACATAAAAACACAATTTACCTACACTCCCAAATAAATTGGGGCATCGCTGTGTAGAGGCATACTTTAATATTCTATTCGGGTCTATATATTCCATTTAGACCGTACTTATTCAGTTACAAAGGCTTTTTAAATCTATTTAATCTTCGATGCCAACTTGTTTACCAAATTCACCCTAAGACTCTTCGGGCGCGCAATATTTTATTCGCTTTTAAAATTAAACTAGGTATAAATTTGTAATAAGTTTTTAACGATTCACCGTTATTAACACTAAAATTTCACTAAATATATCTGTTACGGGATAGAGACCGTGGCTAATTTTAATGTAATGAGCTTTACTTGACAAAGACAAGATAAGTCAGAAGTTTAAACTATTATAGTTATAGAACAATCTTAACACACTGTAGTGGTTACTTTAACACCACTTAATAAAGTAAACAAATAATAATAGCATCATCCTGATGGTAAGCGCAGCACCGGCCAACCTTATACCTCAAGTGCCAGTGATTTCACCGGCTGTCTTACTCTCCACGCCGAAACACAACAGCGCAAGCACTGCTGCTTAAAATACTGTAATTAATGATTTTAATGAATTTACTGACTTTTTAACTTACAATGCCAATTTATTTTATAGTAGCTTACGCCCGCGGCTTCGCCCTCGTCTAGAACTCGCTGTGTCGAGAGAATTTAATAAAAAAATCTTGCTTATTCCTTGTCTGCAACATAAAGGGCATTTCTTGGTCTAAACTTTGGGCTAGGCGTTTATGACTTGACAAGTCAGTTAGTCTGCATGTCTGAACTCTTCTTTTTGCATATTAATATTGTATGTTACTGATGACGCTGATTGATATTGTCTTGAGATATTTACTGAAATTTAGTACTTCATAAGATTTGTAAAAACAATGTCTACAGACTTATTACGAGTATGCTTATAACTAGAAATGAAATCGGAAAACAACCAACAAATTTTTCAAAACTGTTTATATCGCTGCTATGACTAAACTTGGTCCTTAACTACGAGTTAAACACATATTCGTGTTCTTTTCTTACCTACTGATCCCTTGAACAACTTTGCATTGAAAAATATGGTGTATCTATGTATTAACTAAAAACTTGTATTATTTCACAGTTCGACACACGCGATAAAAGCACGGTTTAATAGAGTCTTAAATTCAATCAGACATATTTTTATTTTGTTTGGTTGCCGAAATGAATCATGATATTTCAAATCATGCCGCTAACTGAGAACCTCACAGGTTCATTGTAATTTATTCAGAGGTAAATCCAAGAATTCCTTCTGGTGATGCATGAGCATCAGTAAATAGGCCGAACAAATATTAGTTTATTTGTAACGAGTTCGCTGAAATCTATATAGCTATACTATAACTAGCTTAACAGGTCGGTTTTCATCTGTCGCGTCTCTTTCCTGCCGGGCTGGTTAGAATAGGACACATACAGCATCGAAATAAATCAACACCCCTTGGTGTTAGCCGTGCAGGAGATGTAGTGGATTTCCACGAACTCGAACCTATTTGATATTGGGGCCCTTTTCACTTAGCAAGATTGGAAATCTACCAAATTAAATGTATACATTCATATCTTGGCTACCGTTCGTGTTAATCACTATCTCAGCATGAAGATGCTATATGTTTTAAATAAAAAAAAAACATTGAAATTGACGTTACGTTGCGTTACGTGTAATAGTCCTTTGACATTCTTTCATTGATCAGTTTTTGTTTAGTGTTTTAAAGTTAGTTTAGTTAGTTATTGTGTAATTAGTCGATTAAGGTGCAGTTTCAGTTTAGGTAGGTAATATTAAGAAAATTACTTACTTTGAGTTTATATTCGATTGGTTTTTTTGGAGTTTTTTTGTATTTTTTATTCTTTTTCTGGTTTTTCTGTGCATCCATGTCTCAGTTTGTATTTTCGATATGTTTATATTCGTAAAGCGTAAAAGGTGTGTCCACATACTCTCGGCTGGTAATACAAGTGTGGCATGAGCATATATATAGGACCGTACACATAGCTTATTGTGTTTACTCGCGCTTTACAATAACAATGTTACATTATAATTGAAAACACTGTAAGAAACCGGTATAGTTAGGTACTTAGTTTGTATTATGTTACCTTGACACATGGCAGAACGCGTCTGTAATAAATATTGTTGTGACTGCGGAAACAAATACAACATATATATAATAAAATTATAAATATATGTATAAACGAACTATTCTTGTACATTTATTTTTAACCCCCGACGCAAAAAGAGGGGTGTTATAAGTTTGCCCGCAATGTGTGTGTGTGTGTGTGTGTGTGTGCGTGCGTGCGTGTGTGTGCGTGTGTGTGTGTGTGTGTGTGTGTGTGTGTGTGTGTGTCTGTCTGTCTGTCTGTGCGCCTGTCTGTGGCACCGTAGCTCTTAAAAGGGCGGTTTTTTTTAAATTTGAAATCAGGTTTTCTAGCGATGGTTCATAGACATGTTTCATCAAAATCGGTTCAGCCGTTTTTGAGATATTGAAGTTTGAAGTGATTTTAGAATACTTTTAGAAGTTTATTCAGTTCGCAAGGTACTTTTAATATTAAAGCTTGAAGCTTGAATTGTTATCTTCTGGCGAATCCAGGCCAGAGTTTTTTTTTGTTTGATCTGTGCAATGACCAGTATCATTATCACTTTAATTAAGTATCAAATAATAAACTTAACAATATTTTTCCAAAAATAAAATTAAATTTGAATCTGTGCGATAAATAATAGTAATAGTGAATAGTTTAGTGAATCCGATTTTAGGTGACAGCTGCTTATCAGCTAACGCGCGTGTACGTTTACGTTTTTAATTTAAAAAAAAACCTATAGTTAATAATAGTTATCTAGTTAGAATAATTCCTAATCAGACCCGTCCTCGCTATGCTAGCGGTACACGATGCACCGAGTCTCGCAACGCGACGCACGGTCAGTTCAACCGCGCCGTCCGCCGCGACGCGACGTCACCGTCGCTCCGACACGCCGGCATAACAGAACTGCCCACGTGCACAACAAAAACAATAACAAACACTTTTTTAGAACGTTCTCGAGAATCTCGAGTTATATTACAGCCAGTGACATACGTATGCTGTTGCGACAGTGTTTTGTTTTTACACGGCGCGTCCGGCCGTCTCGCCGAAATCGATGCAATGCGAACACTTTGATGCGTGCATAATCAAACCCCGAATCACCCCCGACGTCTGTATTGGAGGGTAATAATAGCGGGTGGACCCTCTCATCTACCCGCCGCCTTCATCCCTACATAAATATATGGAAAGTTTGAGAAATAACTTCTTATTTTGTCACTTCTGCGACATAATATAAACGAGTTGTTCAGTAACTATTGGCTAGGTACTGTATCAAGGTTGTTAATAACAAATTAAATTGAGTTACGACTTCATAGTGCCAGCAATTAGCCACCAAGTTCTTTAATAACGCTGTTAACCACTTAAGACTGAAATAGACGCCTGAGTAAATTCAGCTTTTAGATCTACCGAAATTTCATTGAGTTTGATGATTAACCAGTTAACGAGTATTGAATCGAATCAAGCGTCGTACTTGCGCTACGCACCCCTCTAAAACTCTAAAACCGACTACGTGACTGCAGCATGCACTTTGCGCTCGATCGATCGGCCCACTAGTCGCCCGACTCGCATACAGGGGCAAGGAAGAACTCCATGTCACCACCTGTCCGTAGTAATAGCTTTAGGAAGACGCAGTCGCACGCGCGGCGACGCATCTGCCGTTCGTTTCGCGCCAAAAACGGAACATGGTGAACATCGGAACATGTTCTAAATTAAAAATGGTTGAACCTGAACGCTCAGTGTACCGATTGATTCAGTGTTGTGTGGACGCTTGTGATGTGTTTTGTGTTGTGATGTTTATAAAGTGAAACAATGTTGGGATTGCTCACCTCGGATTTCGGTTACCAGAACCGTTTGACACTGTTGCAACAGCTGATAGAGTGCGGGGATGTGTTGCTTGGACCAGAGTTTGTCTATGGTATGATTGTGAATCCCTAGGTTTATTTTTAAAGAATATGAGTTTACAGCAGATTGGTTTATAGATGAATTTGTGATGAGAATCGTAGATGACTCAATGATGCGTCACCACTTTAAACGCGTAATCTGCTTGATAACGTTAATTCCGTATTCATTCTGTACAATTTCAAGCCTCAATGATCGATCAAAATAGTTACGGAACCATACCAAAAGGAACGAAGTCGGCTCAATTTTACGACCGAAGGAAGATTCCATCACAAAATTAGACGTGATATTTATAGATGAAACAAATGTTGGTAAATGAAATCTTCCTATGATAGGTACTAAAATATTATTTATTTATAAAACTATTAAATACTTTACATAGGTTGTACTTATTCTTGTTTATTAACTTATTTCCTCGCGTTATGGTCTGTGAATAGAAAGGTATTTGTCCAGTTTTTCGAAGTAAATTATACAAATGCATTCAATTGTGTAATTTAAGCCACTAATTGAATGCAAAATACCTGTTGAAGGATAACACGCGAAAGTACTAAGTTAATACTAAAAAGTTTTTGGTAAAAAAATCATTTTTGATACAAGTTTTTTTTTTGCTGACTGGACTTTTTGTTGACTGTACTTGTATTGTTACCCAAACTACATTTGCATACCAAATTTCAAGTCGATGCCATTAACCGTTGAAGAGTTCCGTCCTGTGGAGACGTTGTTCCTGGCTGGACTACCAGGATGTCACTACCAGATTATCGTATTCTCACGCAATTTACATAAGTATACCAAACTTCAAGTCAATCCAAACAATGGAAGTTGGTCGAATTTAACTTGCAAGATTTGATTACAAACAGACAGACAGACAACGGGACAGGTGAAACTAAATAGAAGCTTGTTAAATTACGGTGGCCAATTGAATGTACATATAAATATTGGACTTGACACTTTCTATAACACGAAAACTTTACTTTTTTTTAAACTTCTTGATAAATACATATGTCTAACATTAATTAAAAGTATATACTAACTGTTTTTACGGAATACTGTAAAGTACTAACTTGTACTTATTATCTATTCTGTGGTACTGATTTTTTTTCCTGGTATTTAAATTTGTACGGAACGTATAGTGCGCGATTGCGGTTCGCACTTGTTTATTTATAAACATTGGTAGCAATTAACTAATAAATTGATTGCTTTTCTGGCGTTACCTACCTCTTTTCCAGTTAACCTTTTATTTTGCACACAGAAGTTCCTATAGAATAGACAACACGATTATGATGCTCACACTTACAATTATTTGCTTAAATTTATTGCTATTAAAGTAGAAATAACACAGTCTTTACAACATTATATCGTATTAGGTACACATTAGGGACGGTAATTGTTGTGCAAAAAACGTAAACACTACATAGCTATAATAGTGTTACAATGGGTGGCGAATACTCGGCAACTTATCAATAATGCAAGACTGCTTTCTTGAAAGAGTTGCTCTATGAAAAACTCCTGCAACAGCGATTGTTAATTTGTGGTGTGGAATTAAAACTCAATCTACGTATTCCACCTCACTTGTGCGCTAATTAGTCGTCACCTGGACCTGATACCTAATCAACAAGACTATAATGTTACGGTTTTCACAATAATCACAAGACCGAGAAAGTGCTCAGCTATTGCAAATAATTTTCTAGCTCTACAGAGGAAATGAAACGCATTTTTATTAATATGTAGGTACTTTTAACAGTTCAACATGCTGTAGTGTATGGTACTCAGACCGACTGTGTATTGCTGTGTATTGCTATTAAATGTTTATACGTCTGATATAGGTAGGTACTAAATAAATAGAATATAAGTAGCAGTTATTTCGTGTCAGGTTCTCTCCAGGAGTCACTTCCAGCCTCTGTTATTTTCCTCTATCTCTCCCATCTTTTCGAAACCCTTTAGGTAGTTAGTCTACTATCCTAATTTTAAGTATATATTTAATACGAGTATGTACAAGTCAACGATTGAACGCGACAACAGTGAAAGATGCGCGTTTTCTCAAGTCTACTGTCTTAAACCCAGTTAGAACAACAATCCCCCTGCAATCCCCCTGGTGTTGCAGGTGTCTATGGGCGGTGGTGATCTCTTATCATCAGGAGACCCACTTGCTCGTTTGCCATCCAGTTGAATAAAAAAAAAAAAAAGAATCTGCAAGAAAAGTCATGCAAGTTGTATTAACATTACATTGCGGCGCTCGATAGAACAGTTAAAACTACTAGTTCGCTTTTCGGTCTCGCAATGTAATGGAACTTGCACGCATTTTCATGTAGATCTAAACAGGTTTTTAGCTATTTGGGGGCAAGGCAAGGGAAGTAGGTGCAGGTACACTTGCGTTATCTATTAATATTATATCTACGATCAGTTTTCACCTTGCTTTCTTCACACGCGATCATTACTGGTAGCCATTATGTCTACGCTTTATCGGAACCATGAATAAATCGATTACACTTAAAAGGTATTGCCATTTTAAATTACTCGTTTACTGTGTAGTTTTGCGAATACGTATTATCTCACAAGCGATGCGAATGCTTTCAAAGTACCTAGGCACTGAAAAACAAAGGTGACTGTATTTGTTTCGTGGAAGGCTGCATTCGATTGTTTGTTGTAAGGGTTCCATACCTCGAAAGGAAAAAAAATGGAGCCCTAATAGAATCACTCGCATGTCTGCCTGTCCGTCTGTCACAGCTAATATGCTCCGAAGCTATGGAACCGATGAGTTGAAAATTGTCACACTTATGTAAATCCGTGAGCCAAAGACGGACGTGTGACTACGGAGCGCACTATTTGTCGATTAGAAAATTAATAAAAAAAAAACTTGAAAACTGTACAGTGTGACATGTATGTCGTTGTATGCCGTATTGGTATTATTTTTTGTTATCTTAGTGTAAAGTACCTAACTTATCGTAGTTAAAGATTTGATTAAGCGCAACGCCAACAAACTGTCCCACAGTTTGGCGAACATTTAATTTAAGGTACAGTGTATTTGCATTTTTATTTAAATAAAATATATATATAATGAAAGAGCTTATTGTCAGCATCTCAAATAAAAATATATATATATATTATAATTGTAAGACAAAAACTCATACTCGTAAGTTATTTAAGAAAACCCTCTCTACGCTAATTCGATTCGCATTTGTTTCATTTCTGAATATTACATTTGCCGAAAAACACTACAGTAGTAACGATGCAGCAGTAAGCTTTACAGAACATATCACGTAAAAAGTATTTGGACAAATATTTAAGCTTTACCACACAATTCAAAGATAAACACATCACACATTCTCTCCTAATTTTTCTTCTGGCTCCGAGTTATTAATGAGACTCGCGACACTTCATTATCTAGCTTACCTACATTAACTCGAGATTGTGACAACAATCTGAAGTGTGAGAAAAAAAAAACTGTCGCACACCAACCGAGCGCCGCGGGCGCATTCCTCATTCGCTTTGGTGCATTCGTCGTAACTCAATCACCGCCTCGCTTTTAGATCGATGTTGTTTTATTGTTGATACTGACAGTACTTCAAACATGATTAAAATAAGAGCCACTGGTTATTGGTCACAAACTTAATATGACACCATCGTAACAGAAAATTGACTGTAGGAGCAGTTGGCATTTGTCGAGGTTCGTTCCACTGATAACGTGACTGTCGTCAAGTAGGTCTCTTTCGTGTCCGAATGGTTTGAAAAGGACAAATGTAAGACAGTGAGATTGAGACGGCAATAGACAGCAACGTGAAGAACGAAAAGAACATGAGTTGAGCATACATACATATATATATATATGATAATATATCGTATTTAGTTTAGGTCTTGAGCCTCAAACGCAAGCGTGTTTACGTTTCAGTATTAATTACACCCCACACTTGATACCACCACCATTCCACACAATTTCTGTTGTACAATCCTGCAGTAGGTAAAACACTATTGTTCTGAATTTTATTTCTCCGTATGCCGCCTTTATTTTTGCCTTCATTCAAAGACTTCCGCTTACAGCATGTGCTCGCTGCTCAGCCCCTCTTTATTGTATGCGTACAAAAAATTACCACATCCGTTGTAATCAAGCCGGGTTGTTACTTATTATTATTGGAGAATTTGCTTTAGCGCGGTCCCATTAAAACTACGTTTAATTCATTTTTCTTAAGTCTATGCTAACTCGATTTAGCTCCTGCAACAAATTTACAGTCCATTGTATTAAATTGCTGTTCAATATTTCGTGAACATCGTTTTTAAATGGCCCAGACGGTCGCATCTTTTGTGGGGACTGTAACGTCTGCATTTATTTAAGTACTGGAGTTCAACTGAAGCCGTAGAAAAAGTTCAATGTCACCTTTATTTATGCCCCACACAAAATTAACGTTTTCCTTGGAAATTATTCTGTCCTGCCCGCCAGCTTAATTGTTAAAAGCAAACAAAGAAATTAGAATAAAGCCTGGCCAACTTTCAACCCTTTTGCACAACACGGTACAATTTCTAAGAACGACATACTTTTCGTGTTCAGTGAAAGACAAAAGGGCTTAAATATTTAGTAGTACAAAAGAAAAGAAAACGCTTGACCGATTGTTATTGTGGGCATCTGGTGGGGCCCGTCGGCGTTACGCGCTGCGTTCGTGACGCAACTTCAGGTTCCCACAAATTAACTCAAGACGAAGGCGCACCGGTGACGATAGCCCTGCATTCGATGGCCCTTAAAACGTTTAGTCTTACTAAACATTGTACACTGATGCGACGTCAGACACAGTCAATACGTTCATATTGCCACATTGTGCTTCAGAACATCCGAATGAGTTTGCCCGTAACGGTACAGATTACGTCACGGCAATAAATAATGTTTACATTAACATTTATGACGGTACGCGCATTATATTTTTATCTATGGAGTTTCACCAACCGCTGAAGGTCTTTTTAAAGTGTCTTTTACAATTTGTTCAACCGATACGAAGCGGTGGAATAATTTATAGCTTTTTATTTGGTGCTCTTTACACTTGCTTGCTAATTTGTTTTGACTTCCTATAATTTGTTAAGGCTTCATATTTGACACAAACAGTATTAATATCACTTGTCCCATATGAACTAGTTAAATTTTATGTAGAGTGTAGACCATAAACAGTATAAAAATTCGCTCGGATATTCAGCTGCCCTCGATCTAGTGTCAAGTTGCCCGATCCAATCCATCATAGGTGTGATTGATACGTCAATACAATCAATACTGCACATAAATTACGCCGTCAACCCATCGGCAAATCCAGTTGGGTGGCCTCAGCACCATAGCAACGCATGCGCACACTTAGCTTTTTATTCTTTCCGAATATGGACTGATAATGTATAATGTATCAGTGGCTCTTTGTGTACTGCCAGTTATTAGAAATTAAACAGATGAATTATCCTAAGTTGTTGGCGACGGCCTTGTAGCCGACATTGATTTATTATGGCTCTGAATATTTGCCCTGATTGCCCCTGATGATTTCTGAAGAGTTTACAATTTATTTCTCGCGTACACCTTGATAATTCGCGGACCCCCTTTTTATTATTCTTTCATTAGTCACCATTGAATTTATTTTTAGATCGGATTTGAACTATAGTGTTAAAGTAAGCGATACGTATTTTAGGAAATAAAATAACTTTTTAAAATTTTCCATCTATATTTGTAGAGACGTCTATTCAAAGATCAAGGTAATCAAATTGATTTTGTTTTATTGGCTTTTGTTATTTTTAGATGTACTTTATACCTTCTGAGTTTATAAGCAACAATTAGATCTCTAGAGATTTACTATAAATATAGATGATACTTTAGAAGTAGACAGGCAATTAGTAGTCAAAATGTTCGTTTCCAAATTCTAGATAATTCGTAGTTCGCACGAAGGGTTGATTTTAGCTAGGGTTGTTCAATCGTGTCGTGTTTCTTGGGAAATCTTGTCTATATTTATATTCAACGTAGAGGTTTTCCTGTTTGTTTTTTTTTATGAAAGGGGTCCGCTGAACTGATATTAATTATTAATAACCAGTATTCAATAATGTTTTTTCGTTTTAATTTAAGTAAAACTTTAATAAGGCAAATAAGTCTACCATAAACTGCTATGTTTCTATAACATATTAAGGGTATGGATGGATGAAAAAATATTTCCGATTGGATTTTAATGATTAAAATGGTAACTTACGATAAAAATTTACTCAAATAAATAAGAGAATCATAATAGTAATGTAGAGCAAAAATAACATAACATTTAATATTAAAAGTACCTAGGTATAATATAAACATTGTTTAACGAGGTTTAGTAAGACTGATATGTATATCCTACTAAGATACAAAGTTCTTAAACAAACCATTCGTCTGGTATCTGAAAAAATCACTGAAACTAAAATATAAACATGTCGCACTGACGTAGCTGTCTTCTACGTGTGGGTCGCGCAGTAGCGTGGTAATTCATTTCTAGTTCATTAACAAAACTGTTGTCTAAGTAAACGACGCCTCCGACAGCCCTACGGCCCGATTACCGACCGCTGCCCGTCACCACGGGGTCAACGACCCCTGGGCCCGCCGGTCAAACGCCTGAACTATGTTTACTACGTGACGTGACGACTGTGACGAAAAACCTGGCCCTATACTACGAAGTGCAAAATTCGAACTTCGTATCTGACCGTCCCGCTCACGCTAATATTATTTAATACGAGAGTGAGAGGGACGGTAAGATACGAACTTCGAATTTCGTAGTTGCCCCCTGCAAAACTTACCGTCCTCTCGCTCTAATTGAAAACGAGCTTTTTGTGCTATATTTTTAAAGGGTACATAAATTGGTTTGCTTTCAAGGCAAAAATCTCTTCAGAGTGTTCAGTAGAGTATTAAAAGATTATCTTAAGCTGCTATTGACCGATTAATAAAATGATTCTAGCAGTTTTCGCATTTTGCGTCAGTTTTAGAAGTCCTTTTATGTACCTAGCTCGTAACGTAACTATCGCGTATGTTTTAATTTGAACAATGACGGTGCTTTTTTCATCTAAGCATACTAGGTACTTATATTTTTCAGAGAGCAACCCTGTCCAACACTACCTTTGATTTTTGGTATCTAATCTGACAGATTACTTTAAATGCACGGGTTCAGTTTAACATAGGTATTCTTACGACAAAGAAAAATAAGAAGGGCGTGAACCGACCGTAGAACAAAATTCTACACACTATAGCTATGTTGACTCTGCGCTGCCGCTCGCCTATGCAAACATGGCCCTTTTCCAAGCACCTATAAATTAACTACTAATACGCTGTGTACACTTCGCTTTATTATTCATGAACGTATACGAACTGCATTGCTGTATATGAATGTGAACTGTGAGCTAATGTTATTTTAAAGGGAAAGTACCCGCTGTTGAAAAATGTCGATGTAGGGAATGAATACGAAAATCGATGAACTAGTCAATCAATATACCTAATAATAAAGACAATTTTAATAATAACCTAGATGTGAACTTTAACGACTGGCCGAACACCGCGCAAAATCCATTTGCCCAACATTGGGACAATTCTTCAGACCAAATAGATAGTATTATGATGTTGACACTAGCTCGCGGACATGAAAATACTACTGTTTAAATTATGACAGTGAATCTTGTATTAATAACGAATTTTCAAACGAAAATTAGAAAATTTTGGTATTTTATCCAAAACATGCTCGCAAGCAATATATTTTAAATATCCCCCGTGTCGCAAAATATAACACAATAGGTATCGGGCGTGAATAATGTCGGTATTGCGTAGCGATAAATAATTTCCTTTGACGCCCACGATTTATGTCAATATTTCACGTTAACTCGCTCGTACTCTAAAACCGAAATATCTCCTCCCTGGCTGTAAGTAAGAGCTCTACTGAAAAACTGAGTTCTTTAATCTAGTTCACAATTTAAAAACGCGATTGCTCTACTCTAATTGTACGAACAAATTTGTTGGATGTGTAAAAAATTTAAACGATATTTGAACTGTGTTTTAATTATATTTTTTCTTTGGTTACAGGTCTAGATACCCGGATAGCACACTCAAGAAGCGTAACGCCACCGTAAGTTTATAATAATAATGCTTCTAGTATGACTTAATTGATTGAATCTACATAATGTAGGTGATGATAGACACCTTTATTTTTACAAGATTATTATAATCAATAATTGTAAGCTATCTTAAGCTGTGCTAGATAAGAACGAGCGCGGCAGTCTTTTGAACTTATGGCTTGACTAGCTTTTGTTCGCGGCTTCGCCGGCGTGGAATTCGGTTATCGCGCACTTACCAGTTATTTGCCTCGCGAATGAGTACGCAAAAGCTAGATTATCTCCTAATTTGTCTAAATAAATGATAGGGTATGTAATGTTCCATTGGTGTTTCCAGTGATGTGGTCAACAAGGATCTCCGTTTGTCGGAGAGCGACGATGAAGTCGCAGCTGCTAACACCCGGCTAGAACCGTAAGTTCCCTTATAGTTTTATTTTGTTCGTTTATATTGAAAATACCCATCAAAGAAGTTACTATACTTCGAATCAAAAATTTAAATGAAATAATCTTTATACGTGTGATCACTTTAACTAACTCAATAACCTATTCTGGAAGATAAAGAAAACACCCTGTAGGAACGAGTATACGATGCACCTCTGTATAATTTGTTTGATCAAACAGAGACGGCATCACAGTTATTTTATTTGTCACATAAAATACCGGGAACTTAACATCGAGCGGTGAAACCAAAGGCTGGACGTACAATACCGACATGATATTTTGTGACACGCCCATAGAAACTCTTGTCAGTTTGCAACCAGTTTGTATGGGCGTATATACACGAAATATCGGGTCGGTATTTCCATGTCGGTATTATCCGTGCCGGTAAATAGTGTCACCCTGCGATCGCATTCACCATCTCTTTCTACCTTCATCTTATACCCTGTGACAGATAGAAGAGGTGAAAACGATTGTTATTCCAAGTGTTTTAGACAATAAGGCCTTAGTGGCCGTATTGTCGGACGCTCTGGCGCTCGTGATCGCATTCACTATGTCTTTCTACCTTCCTCCTATACCATTTGACAGTAAGATGTGGTGAAACGATTGAGTTTTCGAGTATGTTCGAAAATAAGGCCTCTGGTCTTTAAGAGAATCAAATAAAATGTGTCTCCTCTTTTACTCCAGCATAATCTCTCCACTCGGCTCCGGCGGCAGTCCGTCGTCCGGCAGCGAGTCATCCGACTCCGAATCGGAGTCGTCTTCCGCGGAATCGAGCGGGCCGGCGCCCGCGCCGACCGCGCCTGCGCCCCCGCCGGCTGAGCGGTCGTCGTGGTCGCTCTCGAACTTCGCGCCGCCCACCGCGCAGATACCGGAGCCCTACGACTCTGGAAAGGAGCTGAGGCATGCGCTTGCCGATGCCAAAGGGAAGCCGGTGAGTTCCTGACTGTTCCTGAAATTATTTATGTAAAGGGTCCATCCATTCATAGTAAAATTGTAGATGCAAAGCAGCTCAATGGTGTACGTGGGACGTTCCGAGTCCGTACTGGATCCGAGGAGAAACAACAGCTATGGACTTCTCGTTCGGAGAGAAGACCTGTGCCTTTACATAAACTGGAGATTAATAAGATTTGTCAGAAAACTAAATTAAAATCCCCCACAAGTTTTCCCTACGAGTATCTAATTTTCGAAATGAAACACGTAAGATATCCCTTGTCACACACAGTACATAAGATAGTCTTCAGATTTCTGACCCTAATGCCAGAGGCCTCATGATATAGAATAGAAAACCTTCCCACGTACATTTCAGCGCCGTCAGCACTGCAACCTGATAATTGATCATGCTCGCGCCTTGTTATGCCGGATAACTGTCTTTCCCAGGTGTCCGCTTACAGATAAACACTTCTCCGAACGCGGATGCTGACTCAGACCCTCTATAACTTATAAAACGATTGCTTAGTTGATCCTTGACCTCAAGGAAGAACGTTGCCTCTTTATCTTTTTAATTTTCATTACGTTTCAAATGAAAGAAATCTCACACGCACTATTCAATCAAATGCACCAGCAAGACTGCTTCCAGCAGAGATGGATAAACCTTGCCGTTTTGAAACAGAATCTGCGACGATGGCTCTTTAATTTCGAACGTTATCTAACATTCCACTGGCCCTGTGAAGAACGCGATAATATTTTGATAGAGTTTAATGCGTTGAAGGACATGCTGAGGCAGGCTGTTGGTGCTATGCACGGGAACATGTCCATTCCTATTGATCTTGAGGTATGCTTCCACAAATCAACTTTGCGAAGAAGCTGTGCAAGAATAAAAACAACCAATGGGATTCTTGTTGGTAGATTTTTGCTTGGCACACTGCTGATGACAAGTAATTCTAAGAGTTTTCTCTCGTTTTATATGCTAAATATTTTTGTCATGTCCCGACCCTTAAAGGGAAATTGTAAGAAAAGTGTGAACTTGAGTTTTTTTATTAATTTGGAAATGGTGTTCTTTGTTCCACAGAGTCCTATCTCGGAGCTGTCTGACTCCGAGGCGTCATCGCCTTCCCCGGGCGTGGCGCGGCGGCGGCGGTCACTGGCCAAACGGACGTCGGCCGTTTCCAGTGATGAGGAGTCGTCAAGGCCTCAGAATACGGTTAGTAGACTTTCCGGCAACATTCGCTTGGCTATAACATTCCTCGTCATCTTTTTCGCCTTCTGGTTTTTAGATGGCATTTTCAGCTGCACAAGCTGACATATCCCGAGAGTTTCTTGCTTTCCTGTAGAACTTAATGTTCCTAGCTTCTAAGAGAATGTACCTTCGTAATTCCCGTGATAGGGTGCTACCAGGGTGATAATGTGATATGGTGCAGCGAAGTTAACTACTAATTTAAACTTTAAATTTGTTAAGGATTGGCTACAAGTTTAAAAAAGGCTTTTTTAGCAATGATGACAGTAGATCAATAACAATAATGTTTTATTCCAGCCCTCCCCCCGCGTGCAACCGTCCGGCGCGGTGAAGCGCGGCCGGCCGCCCAAGCCGCGCACGGAAGAGCGGCCGGCCAAGAAGAAGCGCGGCCGCCCGCCCAAGCAACGCCCCGCCTCGCCGCCCGCCCCCGACCCTGACAGCGACCACGACTCCGCCGCCGCCGCCGCCCCCGCTCCAGCCCTTCCCGATACCAAAACCTTTATCTTCCGCAAGGTTAGTAGTGATAACACTTTCGGGATGCCACTTATTAGCCTGCTAAACAGACGAGAGGAAAGCGATCATTTATAAAGAATCAAAGATACGGCATACTTAAAAACATGTCATTAGAAACGATGGTCGCCTTTAGTATCTTGGAAATAAGGGGAAGTATGAGGAAGACACGCTCAGCCAATAATGGTGGTTACTACAGAAACTGCAGTTTGCTCTTTCGCTGAGTCAATTTCTTAGGGACTTGAGGACAGGCTCAGTTGTCACTTCACGTGTACGCGTAAAAATATCGTCTATCCTTTAGGATATAACTTTGTCTTTCTGTATACATTTAAAGTTGTTATGTATGAAAAATAAAGTTTTAAGACTTTTAAGTATGTTACATAATCATGCTAACTAGCATTGTGTCTTGCAGGTTTTCACTCCCAAAAAGGGTGACGAATGCGGCGGCAAGGGGGGCAAAGGGGGAAAAGGGAAAGGCGGCAAGGGGAAAGGCCAGGTTACCATTATAGAGGTCGCGGCGGAATCGGGCGCCGACGACGACGAAAGGAGACATCGGGAGCGCTCCGCCGAGAGGAGAAACGAGGAGGCGTTAGCCCGCGTCTCCCCCCCAAGAGAGCCAGAATCTTTGACAAGGAAGAGGGAAGCGGAGAGAGTAGCCAACGAACGCATACAGGAGCGCGTAGCTTTGGAGCGGCCCGACCGCACCGACCGCCCTCCCACCGAGCGGACCTCCAACGACCGGATATCGGAACGACTTCCCTCCATACCTACCGACAGAATACCCTCCGACAGGATACCCTCAGACAGAACACCCTCCGAGAGGATACCGGACCGGACTAGCGACCGGAGCAACGACCGGCTATCCTCTGACCGGCTGTCGGACCGGTACAGCACGGACCGCCACTCCTCCGACCGTTTAACACCCGGTCGGCATTCCAGAGAGCGGATATCGTCAGAGAGATCCGATAAAATGACTGAAAAGACTTCTCTCGATCGCTTGTCGGGGGAGAAGACGCCGCTGGATCGGTTGTCGATCGACAAGTTGGCCGACAAGTTGGAGACGCCCGACAAACGGTTGGAACGGATGCCAGAGCGCTATGTTCGCGCGGAGGCCGATGTAGGCTCTGGAGTCAAAGGCCGCGGCTCAGAGAGGCTCGAGGAAGCTTCATCAAATGGTGAGCATTCATAATACTTGTCGATAAAGTTTTTTTTTTATAAGTGTACGATAAAGTAACGTTTGTTCAAGCGAAATCCTAATTTCTCAATTTTTAACCAACTTCAAAAAATAAGACTCATTCAGTTTGGTTGAATTTTTTTCGATCTTAGAACACCGTCATTTATGAACCGATTTGGAATACTATTTTTTGTTTGGGAGAGTATAAGTAATTCTCGTTTGGCCCCGTTTAAATTTGAACGAAATAAATACTATCCCTGTAGAAGAACGTAAGGTTCCTTGAAGTTGGTTTTTTTTTAGTAATGACTTCTATTTTGACCAATTTTCTTGTAGACCTATTTCGTTACTTCAGAACTTTGTCATTTAGGTATCAATTAACCAATCGTCACTACTTTGAAAGCAAAATGAACTCTCGAAATATTGTTCAGAAATATTTTAAAGTAGTGTCGCTATTACGAAATTTTTCTGCTTGATTTCATAGAGCTTTGAATAGAACTATCTTCGGGGCTGTTTGATGTCTGTATTTTAATTGTAATAGTATGTTGACGACCTCGTTTGTCCGTCAGTGTCGGTGGGTCGTCGTGCGCGCTTGCCGGTGCGCGTGGCGCTGTCGCGGCTGCGCGCTGACACCGTGCGCGCGCTGCACGCCGCGCCGCCCCGCAGGCCCGCCAAGCGCCCCGCCTCGCCGCCCCCCCACCAGGCACGTATATCGCACTACCAGAACGACCACCAAGCCGGTGGCAAAAAAAAATCAACATCCTACTGCGCGTGGCGCGTCACATCAATACACCACCAAGCCGATCACTATCACATAAATCAACATTTATCATCGTCCCACTGCGCGACACATCAATACACCACCAAGCCGATCACTATCACATAAATCAACATTTATCATCGTCCCACTGCGCGACACATCAATACACCACCAAGCCGATCACTATCACATAAATCAACATTTATCATCGTCCCACTGCGCGACACATCAATACACCACCAAGCCGATCACTATCACATAAATCAACATTTATCATCGTCCCACTGCGCGACACATCAATACACCACCAAGCCGATCACTATCACATAAATCAACATTTATCATCGTCCCATTGCGCGACACATCAATACACCATCAAGCTGGCCGCTACCACATGTATATGTTCAACGACTGTCCAAGTTTTCGCGGTATCACCGTATCATGATAGGTAGATTGTAACGATTTATTATCATTGCAGGCGGGAGAGGTGGCCGCGACGAACCATGAGCGGACGGCGGGTCAGACGCCGATCTATTATTCCTATTTCGAGCGCCTTCCCGCCGACGCTTTGTCGGACGAAGAACGCGATCACAAGTAAGATATCGTGCCAAACTACGTTCAGATTAAGGTGTATAGACTTTAAGAGAGAGGTTTTGGACACGTTATGTCAGACGAACAATGTCTGCCAATACATCTGGTTCATAAATCAGCGGGCAGAATAAATAAAAAACGAAGAAATGTCATCAGTCCCGCTTTGTATGGAAATCAATGTCAACGTAAACTCTTAGGAACGAAGCTGCGGACAAAAGATTATTATCTTACAATAATAATCCTCTTTTCAGATATTACCTTGGCGAGGCGAAGCGTCTCCGCACTGCCGCCGAGCGCGAGCAAGAGCCCCTGCCTCGCGTCATGCTTTACCTGGAATCCGTGCTTTGCTTCGTGCTGACGGGCCGAGTGCTAGAGCTGGAATTGGATACGAAACGCGCCTTCACAATATACAGGGAGACCATCGAGTATATAAAGAGTATACATTCGATGCCGCAGCGGTTCAGAGCGTCGCCCCATTCCACGTTCAACAAGCTTGACATACTGAGGTGAGATTATTATTTATATTATTATTGTTGATGGGATGAATATCGCTAGGTGGCGTTAGTATCGTGAGGTTCGTTAGACGTTACAATCTTGCTTGCGATTGGTTAATTTTATCTTCATCTTATCTTCTTTTTATCTTCATTTTTTTTTTGAATGGACAAGAGAAAAATAAGTGTCCAATATTTTCTGATAAAATAACTGACAGACTTATCCTGGATTGTCCTGACACTATTTAGTCCATTCTCTGTTAAGTTCCTGTTATCTTCTGTGACAGGTATATACGATGCCGTCTCTGTTTATTTTGTTCGATTAGACAAGAACAGCATCGCGGACGTCTGTCAAATAAATTACTGGAACTTTACAGAAAATGGCGAAACGGGCCCTATATTCTGAAGTGCGGCATACAAAACTTTACTCATGTAAACGTCTTGTACTAAGAAAATTTTATTTTCGTTTACAGCTTACGTGTACAAGCGTTGCTGTACCTACGTATGTTCAAAATGTACAATCGTGAAGTGAAGGAATACTACAAAGTTGTGCAGGAATATCAGCAAAAGGTACCTACTTTCTTGACTTATTATATACTATAACGCTTTACTTTTTTAGCGAGTATTTAACACCTCGAGCTATTGCACGCACCGATAAAACGTTGTCGTGCTAACTTTTTTAACTTGATATATAAAGCCTTTTACCTTCATTTTACTTTTTCTTATCTTATATTTTAACGAGGCTTTAGTAAACCTAATACATGGTATGTCAGCTTCATAAACATTTAACATTGGACTTTTGGATAGCTTGTCTCCAGCAAAAAATTTTTTTTAATTTTTGGATTGACTTTTCAACAATGCACTTCGCCTTTTAATACGTATGTTAGGTACAAACAATGACGTCAACAGTGACGACTTTTACGGACATTGTTAAGAAAAAGTGATCTACAGTAATATTTATGATATAAATTGAATGAGTAAATAAACTAAACTATGTATTTGCATCCTCCCCCAGCCGGCGTGCGCGGAGTCAGTGTCGCCCCTCTCCCCGACGCCCTCCCCGGGGGGCTCGGTCGGCTCGGTCGGGTCGGGCTCGGCGTCGGCGTCGAGCGGCTACTGCTCGCTCGCTCACTCGGTGCCGGCGCAGGCGCACAACGCGCTGCTGCAGCTCACCAAGTATTACACCTTCCTGTATGTGGCGCACGATCTGTGGGAACAGGCAGACAGCTTGTGCCGACTGCGCGCTAACCAAGGTCAGTCACCTCAAAACCACTCATTTACCCCTCGTATGCTTAAGTGCTGCCGCAGACTTACGATTTCAAGTTAGCCCACTAAATTGCACTGTATACCAATACAGTAGTAATTTAGTTAGATAAAATAAGCGGGCTATCATTAAGTTACTGGTCTATTGGTATACAGTGCAATTTAGTTGGCCGACGCTAAAATTGTAAGTCTGCGGGCCCACTAAGACACGAATCCATTCAAATTTAAGGGTAGCTTTTTTATTTTTTTTGATCAACAGATTTGTGCTTATTAAAACAGATGAGACTAGAATTCAGTACTTTTTTTAGTTCCCGCATACGAGTGGTTTATCCTCACCCACTATACATGCTTATAATTATATAAAAAATGTAGCCATAACCCGACAGATGTCTCTAAAATATTGTGCAGCAAAATGAACTCTATGCAAAAGCATTTATATTCAACATGGCTGAATACATGACTAACCGACGCAACTCAAATTATCAAAAGCAAATGGACTTAGCTATTCATATTTTTGTCAAGGTTTCCCCAATTTTTTAAATTCCTATTGATCTATTTATTAGCTTGAAATTTGGTAATATTAATAAATCAGTATTTTTTAAAATTCCCTCATTTCCCTATTACAATCTGTTTTATGGGCTTATAAAACCACCAAAAATTGGGAGTTGTTATTCCTTCACGGCTGATCCTAAGCAAGCATGCTAATGGTAAATATATAATATAAACATTCTACTAAGTCACAGGACAGAATAACAATACTTATAAGTCGATTAACCCAACTAATTTGTAGCACAATGATAATAACAAATTCTCTTCTATTCCAGATCTATTCATAGCCGTGGATCGTAAATGCGGTCCCCTGACGCTGTTCTCTACGTTCCGCCACCTCGTGCAATACGTGCGTCACGCGATCTCTCTCCTCAAGAACGCGCCGCGCGAGTGACCCGCCCACTGCTGGGCGTGGGACCGCGGCACCCCGGCTCTAGTCCAACGTACCGATCGGAAGCGTATGGACCTGGCGTAACCCTACATAGTGCATTCGTACATAAGAATAAAGATTAGTAGAAGCGTCATTCCGGTTTTGACAAGCACGCGTAAAACAGTATAAAACGAATGAAAAATAACTAAATTTTACGTACGAAGTTGTTTGTTGCCATGTTCAAGCATTTTAGATCGAACGTGTGAGAGTTAAAAAGAAAGTGGCAAGTACATTTGGATTCTACTGTTTTACGTTGAAGGGCTGTCGCAACTTGTGACAAAGCAAATGTAATCAGGTCTGCTATGCGTTAAGGGATATGGTTCCTCATTGCAACAAAATGTAACAAAAGCAGTTCCTAATAGTCTTTATTCCAACTGTGTTAAGATATAATCACTACAAGGTGCGTGTGTGAGTGACAACCGGAGCCATTGGCTAAGCTGGTAAGCCGGTTTGTTTCAACGTAATACTCCTCAATGTGAGGTCACGCACATACCCGCGCGTTATAGTTATAATATAAGCATCGTTGTGGTTGTATAGAACTTTGCTGGGTTATATTGTATCTGTGGGACACCGTCTATAGTGTTACACAACCTCTAAAAAAGTACTTTGCTAGTACAAAATATCGTAGATAGGCGTGCCAAACAAGTCTTCTGAACAACATTTATTGGCTTTAGTAAAATGATGGTCAATTTTGTCTTATTTTGTAAAGAACATCAATGATTGTTGTCAGCATCGGCCTAAATCTTTTAGCATGTTTTTTTGTTGTTTTATTGTGTCTTAAATCTATTATTCGTTATTCAGTGTTGTCTTTTCTAAAAGCGACAATTATTTGTAGCTAGGCAATCAATTTTGAAGCATTATTGTGTAGATTAATTACTTTACTCTAAAAATCTAGTTAAATTGTAATTTATTTTAAATTATTATTATTTATTTAAAAACTAAATCATCTAAATAAATCTGTATAGTTATGAAAAGGTTATTTTTAGTCTTTAAATGCTAATGAATGGGACAGAACTGAAAACGAACACTTGTAATTGAAGCACAAAGTCAATTTATCACTAAAGATGGTGTCGACAACTGCCACGGATTCATCCCACGCTAGAGCAAACCCCTAAGACTATGACATTAAGAACTAATCCATCTCTAAGCAAGATGACGACCAAAGCGTTATTGTAAAGACGGCAGCGCGGTTGCCTGGCAACCACCCCTGGTTCCAAACCCGAATGTAAATCTAAGTGATAGAGTAATCATATCGTAAGTGTTTTTCGTTGTAGTATCTTCCCTATCACAATGTGTACCTATGGGGGCACGATACGAATTCGTTTAGTTTGGAAGTTATACGAAAATATTTCGAGTGTGGGCCAATCGAGTATATTATCTCACAATGGGAACACTTGTCTTGTAGTTTTTCGCAATAATTTTACTGATTTCTACTCGTATTGTATACTTTTGCTTGTTACTCTGTGAGTGTGTTAGTATGAGAGCTTTAAACTAATTCGTACTTTAAGCGATTCGGTTAGGGTTTGATTATAAATGGAACGAACAGCGCAACGTTTCATAATCCCGATTCGTATTGGTGATTTATTTGGTCAATTTAAAATTAATTGACCCTCTCAAGAAAATTTTATACCGTAACGGATGATGGCTCCAAAAATAAATGGAATCGAATAAAAAAAGTATACAAAATTTACTTTCATTAATCATAATATTAAAGGTGATCAAAACTGTGTTCCTAAAGCATTAAAAGTTGATTTCTTATCAAGAATAATAATAGCATACAAGAGCCCGCTATATTTTAGCGAACAATCATGAAGAAAACGTATGTGAAAATGTTCCTATATTTTGAGTAGTCGCAGAACAATTAATTGAGCAAAAAGCTTCTTGCGTTTTATGATGTGGATCATATTTTCGTATATACATATCAAGTAGTTTGGTGACGATCAGACCAATGTTGTATCGGGATGTGTTTATTGGTTATTGTAGCGAGAACATGGGTCATAGATGTGAATATGTTTGGAGCGACAATAATACTCCTCTTAGGGAGTTAGAGTAAATTTCGAAAATATCGATCCATCTAGCGCATATAGAGCTCGCACTGTCGCGACCGCGACGACATAACTGGAGAAACAATCCTTGCGATTCACAAAAAATATATATTTTTAAACTAAAAAGTTTTGAACGAAATTCATAAACGTTTTACGACGACAAAATTAAATAATTACCTAGTTTGAAACTCGGTTTAAATAGATTAGACAACTGTCATTATTAAAACAAAAACCGTAACACCAATTATTATATTTCTCTCGGTTGTTCATCAAATTTAAGTTGTGATGTAAATATAATAATAATTATTATTATATACATTTTGTAATGGATATACATGTTAGTGCCAGGATAGGTTTTGTATTAAAGTTTACGGCAAGCGGCGCCTGCTGGGTCGTCGCATGTGTGTATGACAAGACGATGCCTTGTACATAGTTTATTGTAAGAAATATGTAGTTTTCATTTATGTTTTAATTTATATGTAAACTATATTTATATTTAAGCGGACAAGGAGATAAACATAATAAAGTTTAGGACTATATGAGCGTGATTCGGATGAGAGCATGAGCGGAGTTTTTTTAATAAGACAATTTGTATATTTTTAAAAGTGGATATTGTATATGTTTGTAGGAGCTTGCAGCGTTCGTTAGTCGATAGTTAGGTTACGCGCGACCCGCGCCTGTTACCCGCTGCCATAGCAGCCCCCCTCTGCCCACTAGACCCCCCCCCTTACCCGATCGGTACTTACTAACCGCACAAATATTTATAAATTTTAGTTAAATATTTATTTATTGTGGCGTTGTATAGTTAATTTTGTTGCACTCAAGCGAAGTTTACTTAATCGCAATAATATATTCAGAGGCAATTTAACCTTAAGCAATCTGAAGCGTTGAAGTGCCTTGCGGAAGCGGATTTCTGTATCCGGCATGACAGGTGTCGCGTCACGTGTATCCGCGTCTCTCTCTGCCCCGTATCCCGGCACCAAGCGTGAGCGAGACGAACAACTCGTGCGAAATCACAAATGCATCTCGATCAGAAACTCGCATCTATGTACTTGGTTTTTGTTATGATTCTTAGTTCTAAATTTGCGTTAACGCGGTGTATATTTCTTTTTTACATTGTTTTTTTTTTACGTTGCTTATTTAATTTTAGGTCGATAGAAGCTTTGTCTTTGAAATTAAGCAATAAGTTTTTTGACAAAATGTGCTACGTTGAAGCCCGAATATGCATTTTCTGACAAAGGTAGAGCCTATTTAGAGCTTATGACGTTGCATTGAGTTTGAAATACATTCAAGTTGTTATGAGGCTGTCATACATATGACAAGTAATAGTGTAGTAATAATACCTGAATGTTCTCAACATACTTCCAATTTACTTCATAGTTTGCACACAGCATCGACTTACTTCATAAAGCGCGGTATAGTTCATGCTCAGCATATCACATCACCGCTTATAATCATCACATTACACATTACTTAGAACTATGGTCAAAGAGATTAAAAACTGATCAAGACGGGTAGCATGGCTTGCCACTTTCTCGCTTGTCGCCCAGTGCCTCCTCTGAAAGAGAGCTTACATTACGACAAACCTAGTCGCGGCTATCCCTGCTAGCCGTCCTGGGGCATCAGTAATAGACAGAACTCACTGGTCGAAAGCAATTTAATAAATAAGGCTGTTTTTTCTTAATATTACACCTCAAATGACTTATTCCGTAAAAATATATCAGAGTGGTGTCCGTTCAGATTTTAGAAAATATTTAAGATATCTATATTTAGTAAGATTCCTTGTCTCAGTTATTTCCTATTTTCAGACCATTTATGCAATAAGTTGCCTTTAACATGCTTTTAGGCGCGTGGTACGATTTGACGTCCAAGAACAAGAAATTTGATAAAAAATAACACAACCCTAAAATTGACGCCAAATTGTCTTTTTTTATTATATAAGTTAATGAACAAGAGACGCCGTAAGAGCGTTTGTTTCTAGAAAATTGTAAAATACTGTTTTCTTATTGTAACAATCTTGTGTTGATAGCATGTATAATTTGTTTTTTTTTTATATTCGCGTTAAGAATATGTATAAATTTGTTTTCTCTTAATTTTATTATTTTGTGTAACTGTACCTTATGTTATTGATGATAGAATACATTAATTTTTATGTATGAATTATTTTGTTTTTGTTTTTTTCTTTAATTTACCTTTTGGTTTGGCTTTTGGTTTTCGATATTAGTAGTCGTTGAAAAACATTTATTTTAATTCATGCTTTATGCACAATGCAGTCTGCCATACATTACCTACTGCTTAGGTATTATCAACCCATGCACGCCAAAGTTCAGTCAAACAAATTTAAGCTACGTCTATACTGACTGAAATAACTTGTTAGAAAGAAAGAAAGAAAATAAATAACTTGTAAAAAGTTGAGTCACATTGACGGAAGTTAAGTTTTAGTGCCGTTATAAAATCTATACCGACGACTAGGTACACTTTATTTTTCAAAATGTACACACTGAGGACCCGAATCATGGACTTACGAAAAAGGTAGGTAATGCTACTGATGGTAGAAGCACAAAAAAGTGCATATCAAAAATATTTTCAAGCAGTGACTACACAATCTTGGACTTGTATTTAGGGTTCAAAACCTGTTGACAAAAACGAAACCTTTCTAGGATCACGTTGTTGTTTGTCTGATTAGGAACGCGTGGAAGTAAAGCTGAAATTAACATCAAATACTCAGGTCTGCTATCCCTTGGAGCAGTGAAAAAAATCAAAATTCTAAGTCTACGCAATCTATACATAAAAAAAGTGTACTAAAAAAAAGTGTTTTCATACAAATTGCCAGGGAATCAAAACCTATAGGGTACTTCCAGTGGGTTCCTTCAGTCGCCCAGGATTTTTCAGGATTCAATTAGTGTTAGGGTAATTGTGCAGCCATTGTTAAAAAACCAAAGCATAGTTGACTCAACATCGACTTAAAATAACAACATATTTGCCGCCATCAACAAAGTTTACATTAACATTTGCGTAACGCAAGTTTCACATTCATCCAATCCGTTGAATGGTTATCTACTTACCCCCACTGTGGCGTGCATTGAGTAGCAGCAGGGTAGGCTATATAGGCAGCGCTAGTGCTGGTGGCACGTGCTGCGGCGTAAATTACCAACTGCCTACCTTGGAATCGACCTAAAGCCGCATTCACATTATCTGTCGTGTTGTGTTGTGATGCTCTCTCTCTCTCTCTCTCTCTCTCTCTCTCTCTCTCTCTATAGTTCGTGATGCGACAGAACACAAGCCGTCATAACACACTGCATCAGGTGAATGTGATGCAACCATATAAAATGTATGAAACCGATACCGTTCTGAATGTGAATGCCGCTTAAGGCTGCGTTTCAACCAGAGATGTGCGAGAATATGTTGCGAGAAATGTGTTTTTCATGAACCAATACGAACGCTTCATTTACCTAGCCTCGCTCCGCTCAGCTGTTTCTACCAGAGAGGTGCTGTGCGAGGATAAGTAAATGAAGCGTTTCTATTGGTAAACACATTCCTCGCACATCTCTGGTGGAAATTCAACCTAATGCAAGCCAAAGTGGGCCACTTCGATTAGTTAGCGTGACCTTCGTCAATTTTCGCCTATAGTGCACGCTAATCACCCACCTGTGCGATATTCCTCCACAGTGCGATCGCCAGTTGCCTTATAGCAAGACAAGTGTCTTTTACAGCTGCCATTTAGAATTAAATATAGTACTCAGAATAGCGGATTCTGTACTGATTAGGGAGTCGAAAAAACCAGAAGTTAAGAATCATGTCGTTTTGGTAAGTTGGCTCGCTCTAGGGCACACAAAACCAGCTTTTACTGTTAAGAAACCGAAAAAAACTGGTTTCCTATACACTGAGAACCAGTTTTTATGCCCTTGACCAGTAAGTACTCTGTTACAAATTAATCTACTAGCGAAGAAAATCCTGGTAATACAGAGTGGAAGTTAACGAAAGACTCTCGAAAGTAGGGTATTGTTTATCCTTGGTATTTTTCAGTAGGTAAGCTTTTAGGTTTAAATAATAAATAAACGCAATAACATGTAGCACATACATTTTTAACAGTACGTAGATGAATATTTATATTTTAATTATGTGATTACATTTCCAATACAATATTTTGAAGTCTTTCGTTACGTTCCATCCTGTATAAAACAAATACACATAAATACCGTTTATTTTTCATATCTCGCTTAAACGGGTTTATTAAAGATTACAAATCAAAGGTCTACTTCTAGGGTAGATTTATTTGTAAAAAGGTCGTGTTAAAGCAAAGTCAATTTATATGTTTAAAGGGTTTGTCGAGTTGAAGCCCCTCTTGGTCTTTGGTAGACGTTGATATTTGCCAAGGTTTCTTTAACACCAGAGGTTTTCTTGTATAACTCACTCTCTCTCTTCACTTCTTTCTGTCGCACGATGTAGGAGGGTAGAAAGAGAGGTGAATGCGATCACGAACGCCAGCGGGTTAGACAATACGGCCTCAGACCCGTTAATACAGGCAGTAGTTTGCTGTATAATAGACAATTTATGGCCACCTTCCGCTACAAGCGGAGAGGACTCCGTACGGAGCCGATTTAACTTGTATGGCGGCATTAATGTGCGTCCACAGAATAAGAAGTCGTAAGCTTGTCACTCCGGTACGCTCAGTCACCTCTGTTTCGACTTATTACCTTTTTTAGTGAAAAATAGGCATTAGAGATGGGGATGATTTTTGAAATTATATCTGTGAAATTATATCTGTGAATTGCAACTAAATTACCGTCTCATTTAAATTTTGGAGTCTATGATTAAATTATTCAGTACTTCCAAGTAGGTTCTTTTCTCGAATGTACTTTAGAGTAATATTTTCATAGATCGATTTTAAATCGACCCATAAATAGCGGTCCTGTAATTTACATGTTTTAAACAGTTTCGCTAAAGAGTAAAAGGGGCCTCAGCTAGCAATGGAAGCCATCATTCAGCCTTTATACAATCACTGCCAGTTATCCTGTCCTCAAAAAATCAGTACAGAATCTGCCTATGGACACCAGAACGCAATTTAAATCAATTATTATATACACTTTAAATGCATTCGTCAGTTAGGGCCGCTGCAAGCTCGTTAGGCTCGCGCACGACACCATTGTACAAGCTCGTGTGGAACAGCCTTAATTTTAGAGACGCGCTTTTTGTATACGATTAATAGAGTTACGAGTTTATTTGTTGCGGATATGTACAATAATATGTCGAAATAATATAAGCTCAAAAATTGGGATGCATGTAAACATATACTTACTTTGAGTTTTTTGACTAGCTTTATATAAGGAATAATATTTGACAAGTTGTAACAATACGTTTCATGCTCAGAAGTATTATTCATCATTTTAATTGTGTATTCGTGAACAACTGTGAGTGCAGGAATTACAAGATTTTGAGATATCGCCAGTTCGAATTATCACATCAACTTCATTAGGTTTCTACAGTTGATAACAAGAAGATGTATAGACGTATGTAGGTATATTTCATCATATTACAATGCGATATGATGAAAAATTGGATACCTACGTACCTGTGAAGTCGAATGTACTTGAGGCTAATGCTTGAAACTTCCTTACGACGCAAAGCAAGTGTATCTGGTATGAATACTGAATGTTTTTACTTTTCGTAAGTATTACAGTCCATTTAATATTCTATTCTACAGAGACGGGGTAAAATCTCAAATAGAATTCTGTTTAAAACATATGGATATAGTTATTTGTTTTCTGAAAAATTGATTAAATTTCATTTTCTTAATTTGCATTGTGTTAAAATAAAAGGAACAATTCCAATTAAATATAATTGTACATAATAAAACGAAATTCTAAATATGTCGCAATTCAAATTCTAAATAGATATCGCTTACATGATGAACAATAGAGTACCTACATTGCAATAAGTCAATATTTTTACAATGCTCGTTGAATATCCTCTGTAAATAATGTACATTTTGGTATTACTCAAAAGTAACGAGAAAGACATTTCTGGTGTTGGTAAAAAACAATCTTATTTTGAGATAGCAATGTTACCAATCACAAATTTGTTGATGAAAACTTTTGAGTGTTGCCATATGTAGCCGTTGTTTCGTTGAGTTGTTTGTTAGTAGGTAACATTACGCGCGACCTCACGTCATATCTAGCCGTTTAAGAGGGAATTCATTTGTTTATTTTAGATTTAAATAAAGTTCAAAGTGAATACCTAGTTAAATTGTGCCTTAGTGGGAAATGGTTTAGCCTCCAATTTCGTTTGGACTCGTATAGCGACGCGACGTTTGTATGAAATTCCGATTGCGATTTTATTTAGCGTAGGAAAACTTAGCGGGAAAATTATACAATACTTTAAACGAAGTTTTGATCGACATTTTCCTTTTAAAATAAGAACTTTTGGTGTGTTTATTTAAATTGTAATTTTACTTAAATGTCTCTTATCGCGCAATCGAAATTTCATCAAACAATTATTCGTTTCAATTCGGAAGTGTGAACTCCAGTATTTCTTGCGCACTGTAAACTATGCACGTATATTAAAGAGATTATACAATTGTTTGATTACAAACCCCTACTCAGTTGATAGATAAACTAACGCAATAATGTTAACGATATTTCGTTCTATTGGATGTTGTAATTGATTATATTTACATTTATGTAAGAAACGTAGATCAGTATATGTCGTAGCAATAATTTAAGTATGGCAATAAGATCTAGTGCATTTGCTTTATACTGTATGATTCGATCTGGCTGTACACTGCTTCCCATGTACGTACAATAAGTTCAAATTTTCGATGTTTCCCAAATTATATATTTAATATCGCACGTGACTAGTCGGGTAGTGTTCAGTGTACGAGTTACGTTAATGCTTCTCGCTTAACTCACTTAATGATTGTCTGTGAGTGGAGTTAATGGTAACTGTATTTATCTATCGACACCCATTCGTTTCTCAGAGCTTTACGTACCTTACCTACTAATGACATTCAGACCAATTTTAATTTGACTTCTCGAGTCAAAAATAACAAATTATTAGAGTAAGATGAAGTGCCAAGAGTCGCGAATTCTTCTTTCCTAAGTGCAATTCCTTCTCAATTACTGTACCTATGTATTGTATCGTATTTTATTATGTATTGTTCGCCTGTCTCGAGCAGCAGTCAGGCACCACCGACGCTTTCTTCTCGCTTAGCCAAAGTTATTTTCTTGAGGGATATTTTTAATTCTTCTTCAAATTAACAAAACACTAACTATTTAATTAAGTCAATAAAATCTCGCAAAACATATTATGAAAATGAAGAAGAATAAATCAAAATATCCCGTCAATAAAAAGTGAGAAAATGTATAAAATGAACGAAAAATGCGTAATTTTAACTAGCAATAATAACAGCTTAAGTTAAATAATATTCTAAATTTATGTTTTGTAGTGGATGTTTATTAAATAGATTTAAAGCATGGCGCGTGCCGCTTGTCATTCATGTAACAGTAGGAGGTGGGTCTGCGATAGAAAACTCGTCTTACCAAATGCTAGCTCTTACCTCCGGCTCGGACGTAGTTTTCTATGTTGGCGACATTACATTATCAAGTAGACGCGTGTATTAACATTAAGGGACAAACAAATTCTAGTATAAAATTGTTTACCAAGCGCCTAACGGGCGTTAGACGGAAATATTATTTTTCTTAGATCATTATATTGTAATAAAATGGTAAAGTATAGAAATATGCGCGTGTTGGCGGGCTGGCGCGGCGGCGCGGAGGGGGGGCTTAAAAAGTTATTTTTTTACGAGTCGCGGCCGCCGCGCGCGCGCCGCCTTCACTCATATTTGTTATGTTTAAGAGGAAATATCTATTGTCTATTCCAAGGGTTGAATAACTACCAACACTTTTTTATATTATAATAATTATAGAAATTATTATTGAACTTGTTGTTTGCTTTGTACGTCTACATCCCTTTCTAATCCTATAACTATAAATCACGCATTAAAAAAACAAGAGGAAATTACATGTCAATAAGGCACACTGAGCACTATTTCATCACGTTGACACGTGCGACTATTACTTTCATAGAGACCCATTTTGAAAGTACGCGTATGTTGACCACAAAAAACTATAATTGTAACGCAAACTTGACAGTTATAATCTCATGTCAAGATTTACCGACAACTCTACAACTAAATGTCGACTGAGAAAAATAAATCTTGTTTCACATCATAATTAACTATCATTAAATTTAGATACAAACTAGCTTTTGCCCGCGACTTCGCCCGTGTGGAATTCGGTTGTCGCGCGCTGTTCCCTCGCCGAGATAAAAAGTATCCTATATCACTCTATGGCCCATAAATTATCTCTATGCCTAAAATCACGTCGATCCGTCGCTCCGTTTCGACGTGAAAGACAGACAAACATACAAACAGACACTTTCGTATTTATAATATTAAGTATGGATAATTGATTGTTACTCGACATATGTCACTGACCATTGTCACGTTGGTGAAATAGGAGCTTGAGCATATAGTAACGTCAGTTTAGCTGTCAAATTATAATTTGATAATTCGAGTAGTATCCGGTTGCTCTTCGCGTAGTCGGGTAAATTTATCTTCGCCCGCTTATACTTTAAAAATACACTTCACCGCTAATGAAGTTTTAAATAATAATTGACGTCTTCAAGTATGACCGTTAATTATGTGAAACGCAAAGTCGCTTAAGCCCTAACAGTCAATAAATAATAAACAGTTTTTACTAACGTATCATTTATTTACACATCTTTGCGATTGTGTTTCCTCTTCTTTTTCTTCGTGTTGTCTCGCTCCAAGAGATCGTCTAATTCTTTGCTGTCGTCGCCAAGTCGCTTCTCACCACTGAAACATACAAATTATACGTCAAAAGAATAAATCATTGGGCAGGCGCGGTCCGAAGGGCACCATCCTGGATGTGTCCTGGTGTATATATTGGTATGTCGGTAAGGGGTCCCGTTCGCAATCCATAATAAGCCATAATGTAATGTTTGTCATAATGATCATTTTGAAATGGCCATCCTTTAGAACCCTATATGTTAGGTTAAGTTTATTTTATAACAATCAAGAATTATTTTAATAGTTTTCAAGAAAAATGATCATTATGGCAAACTACATTATGACTATGTATGGATTTCAATATAGACCCGTTAGTAACGCCTCATTCTGTCAAAGTCTTACACATGCTCACCTCTTAACGGACACAAGCGCCTTAGCCTTAGTAGCGGCGAGGGCCTGCCCCCAGTCCTGGTCAGACCCTTTGATTCGATACTGCGCTAAGTCCTCGCCCATCAGCTTTGACAGTTCCTTCCGCTGCTTCCGCTCCAACTCCTGAAAACGAAAAGGTACGATTAAAGCACGATTATAACAAAACAAAACATAGAATAAGGCTGCGTTTCTTTATCTCTTTCTAACGTGTTAAACCGCTGACAAAAATAAATGGGTGGATCAACAATATCTTGTTGTTACGAGATTCTGTCCCGGGGGATAAAAGTAGTAGAGTTTAATAGAAGAAATGTAGTGTCACATTATACTAACATGCTTATTAGACGACCGGATGGCTTAGTGGTTAGAGAACCTGACTACGAAACTTGAGGTCCCGGGTTCGATTCCCGTGTCGGGGCAGATATTTGTATGAAAAATAAGAATGTTTGTTCTCGGGTCTTGGGTGTTTAATATGTATTTAAGTATGTATCTATCTATAATTATATTTATCCGTTGCTTAGTACCCATAACACAAGCTTTGTAAGCTTACTTTGGGACTACGTTAATTGGTGTGAATTGTCCCGTGATATTTATTATTATTATTATTATAAATGAAGCGTTTTGTTGATAGATACATACTTAAATACATATTAAACACCCAAGACCCGAGAACAAACATTCGTATTTTTCATACAAATATCTGCCCCGACACGGGAATCGAACCCGGGACCTCAAGCTTCGTAGTCAGGTTCTCTAACCACTACGCCATCTGGTCGTCCAAATTTATCTATCCTCGCTCAGCGCAGCTCTGTTATAAACAGCTCAGCGGAGTGAGGTTTTTGTATACCTATACAAAAAGTACTCAGCCAGCCTCGGCGCACCGCGCTCGTTATTTGAAAAGAGCCCGCTTTACGCCGCTTAGCTACCTTGTACAGTCAACTACAAAAATATCAATAGAGCCAACGTCACAAAAACAAGTATACACGACCTTATTGTTAAGTCGAACTGCACATAATGTGTTTTTGGTATCCTGTCGTGTCACCAAGTAACATAGTTTTAGTCTTACTTTTAGGTGGTACTTATGGAGCCAAAATAAATCTTTCTTTCTTTCTTTATATTTTTGTAACTTTGCCCGTATCGATCTCTTTCTAGTTGACTATACATTCCTGATGGAAACGCAGCCTTAGACGGTACAATCTGAATTATTTAGTCTTTACGACTCGGCTATTTACTACTCCATATTTGTAAATTAAATAATGAATGCTACTAATATTATGAATGCTACGGTTTAAGAGTATGCGTGTGCTCTTTCACGCTAGATCGCAGAATGGATTTCGAGGAAATTTGGAGCGTAGATAGGTGTACCGGGATCCTTTCGACTGCCATAATTTTATAAGTCATAATGTAGTGTTTGTCATAATTATTGTTTGTCATCATTTTTTCCCGCTGAAACCGTACATTTTTCATAATTTTTTTAATGTTTATCCTGTAACAATTCCGAAAAATAAATGGTTTCAGAGAAAAAAAAAGAATTATGTCAAACATTTTACATTATGACTAACAATTATCTACCAGTCGATATAGACCCATGTGTACCTCGCGAATAACATGCAGACTGTTTAAGTATATAATTCACTTCCAGATAGATACAATCTAGAGCTTTTCAAGGCTAGAGTGAATAGGCTGTTACTGAACCTAAAGATAACACACAAACATCACGCCTGTATTCCCAAATGGGGTAGGCAGAGCACACAAAACGTTACCGCTTCGGAGCCACTTTTAGCAATTTTAGGTAAACCTGATAAGGTATTAATACTGTCGTATGGTCAAACGTTCAACTTAGTTGTTGTCATATTGAGAAATAAAAAGTCTTTGTTTATGTCTATCATTTGTCTGACATACCGCAATTAAGAATTTCGAGGGTACACACACATCCACTCTTTTGATGGTTTTTTTCGGGTAGATAGACTCGCGGTGCGGTGACCCTTGAGATATTAACACGGACTAAGAAAAGTGAAAGGATTAGAGTAAGATGTCTTGTAATTAAAAGACATCAATTTATTGTCATATTTTTTAGCAATT
This sequence comes from Choristoneura fumiferana, assembly GCF_025370935.1. Classification (NCBI taxonomy): domain Eukaryota; kingdom Metazoa; phylum Arthropoda; class Insecta; order Lepidoptera; family Tortricidae; genus Choristoneura; species Choristoneura fumiferana. The sequence continues at coordinate 10,051,873 of NC_133486.1, forward strand.
TGAAACTACAGCAATTTATGTTTACCAGACTCATAGTGCAATAATACCACTTTAGTACGCTAATTCATAGTGAGTGTTTCAAGGCAGAGAAAGGGGTAAGTCTAGTATGTAATCAAGCGTCAAGCAAGATAGAAACATCAAATTTAAACAATGTCAGATATTATTATGGACATGAACATTAGCTTAACTTGTAATTTATGTCTCGATTTTAGCTTGACGAAACGCCCTTTCTTGTGAGGAAATTGACTAACCACGGTCAATTACTCTGAAGCTCGACTGGAGCTAGCCGCAGTGCTGGGATAGGCAGGATCCTGGTTCATCATTACCGAACTCCTCCTGGCGCCCTACTTTAATCTTAAGTCTAATATTAAGTACTATAATTAAGTCTAGAATTACGTTTTGATAATATACCCTCTGTCTCGGTTAAGGATAGTTTCATTTAATGCACATAGCTTGCAAACCCTTAACAATGACGCCCAACGTAAAAACCAATAATTAAGGTGTCAAAAGCTTTTTGATTTTTTCTTGTGTTCATAAATAATAATAAAAAAAAAACTTACATGAAACAGGTTTGCGTATTCTCGTTTAAGGGTTTTTATTTGAGGGTATTGTAAGTTTAAAACATAAATGTGTAACTGCTTTGTTTTAAAAAAAAAAAAAAAAGTTATTTTAGTTAGATAACTCACAATTTCAATTTTTTTTATTGTTTTTTTTATTGCTTTTCGCGCATTTTGTCTCTTCACTGTGTATCTTGGGTCGCAATCAATGGTATTGGTTGAGGACGGTACAGTCTGTGTGAAAACAACATATTCAACGGTGATTTGTGCGCTGTTAGGTACTTCTCGTGTTATTTAATAATTTAGTTTTGATTGTTTGTTACATTAACTTTTATTTCCTGTAAAATGGACCCGAATTACCTTTTAAAAGATGAACTTGAATTCGAACTTTCGAGTCGTGGTGTTAATATTAAGAGCGGTGTACCGATTATGAAAAATATACTGAAAGATTTATTGGCTCGGGAGGTATCGGGAGAGGCTGAGCAAGTGCGGAAATACCCTCAAACTTCAACCACCAATATGTCAGCAGAGTTTAACGTTTGCTCAACGAAGCTCAACATGTTATCCACATATATTTCCGAAATAACTGGTAGACCTGATAGGCATTTATTTAAGCGTTTGGTATCCCGGCTTTACCATGTCATGAACCGCTTGAACTTGGTTATTCCAACGTCAGAATCGGAGGGCAAAACAAGAGATGCATTGTTGCAACAGAGCAGAACGTTATTAGAAACGTTGGAGAGTCAAGACGATGCGGCAGACAGTGAAGTACTGACTGTGGAGGATAGAAAGATCCTACAAGAATCTTTGGGAGAAGTAGGGCTTCAGTTGATTAAGGAATTGGACCAGGTAAAGCAGAGCACTTCAGGGCATGGCAAGGAAAATAGTACAGAAAACATTGAACAGCTTGACTTCGACGACCAGCAGTTTGAAAAAGACTTAGGTGGCGGTAGCAAGCCAAAATTACAGCATATACCTCGGTCCTCGACATTTGATAACGATATGCAAAGACATAAATTAGTACCTATTGCGAAATGGGGTGTTAAGTTTACAGGAGATGGTAAAGTTAGTGTTAATGCTTTTATAGAAAGGGTAATGGAGCTAAAAGAGGCAAGAAACGCTGTGGATGAGGATCTGTGGCGTTGTGCAATTGATTTTTTCGAAGGAGAAGCGTTGGTGTGGTACAGGGCTAACCGGGAATATGTCACTAATTGGGCAGAACTTGTGACATTGTTGCAGCGCACGTTTCAGAGCCCGTTTTACCAGGAAGAGTTGTTAATGGAGATTAAAGCCAGAACTCAAGGCAAACATGAGTCTGTTACTATATATATTTCTATTATGCAAAATATGTTCAAGAGGCTCCCACATAAACTGTCAGAACAGGAAAAAATTCTTATAATTTTAAAAAATATCCAGCCATATTATCAACGTGCGGTCTGTAGAGATTATTTTCCTTCCATAGCAGATTTAATAAACGTACTTAGAATAGTAGAGAGAACTAAAGTTAATTGCGAAAAATTTGAGGAACCAAAATCACAGAAAAATTTGCTAGAACCTGATTTAGCTTACAAACCTGTCGCAGAAATTGCGTCATTTGATCACAGGGTAGTCAGAAAGGGGGCGGAAGTAAAGATAACAACACCGGCAACAGGCACCACTAGACGGTGCTGGAACTGTCGAGAGATGGGGCATCTATTTAGAGAGTGTGTTCTGCCAAAACAACGGTTGTTCTGTTTCCGATGCGGGAAATTTGGAACCACCTCAAAGGATTGCAATTGTGCCAAGACGGGAAACGCTCTAGGGGAAGGCTCAAATCATGCCTAGAAAATCTTCCCCTCGACAGAGATAGCGTTGAATGGCAGGCATGGTTAAACACAATTAAAACTTATTTTGATTGCAGCGATACTGAATTGTGTCCTTTAGTACTTAATAGAGAAAACGATAATCGGTCCTATGTCATTATAGATATATTAGGCTATAACTGTGAAGGCCTCTTAGATAGTGGTGCCAATCGTACGGTAATAAGCACAAATTTTGCAAACACCTTGGAAACACTAGGATTGAAATCATCTAGGACATTGCTGACTAATTTGTGTACTGCAGACGGTACTTGCCATAACATCACGCAAACCTTTTACGTGCCAGTCAGATTTGACGGCCAGTTTAAGGTTATTTCAGTAATGGTTATGCCCGGGTTGGCTCAGAATTTAGTGCTAGGTAAGGATTTTTTTGATTACTTTGGCATCGCGTTACAATTTCACAGCGAACTGATGTTTGACAGTAATCATATTGACACGATTGATGCAAGGGAGCAGTTGGTCGTGTCTAGGGACACCCTTAGTACAAACGAGCAAGAGCAGCTTTCAAGAGTTATAGAAGAGATGAAGCAAAGTATAGGGCATGGTCTGGGTAGAACTGAATTATTGAGCCATTGCATCGATACAGGCAATACAAAACCTATTCACCAGAAACAATATAATTTTTCCCCGGTAGTAAAAAGAGAAATTGAAAAAGAGTTGGATGACATGCTTGCGAAAGATGTAGTGGAGCCGTCACTCAGTTCTTGGTGTTCACCAGTATTAATAGTGAAGAAACCTAATGGTGAAAATAGGCTCTGCTTAGATAGCAGGCAACTAAACAAAGTCACTAAAAGGGATACATATCCCTTGCCGAGAGTAACCAATATTATAGACAGTTTACGTAATGCAAAGTTTTTGACAACTATTGACCTTAAATCGGCATTTTGGCAAATACCACTGGATAAAGGCAGTAGAGAAAAAACAGCATTTGCAGTTCCTGGTCGAGGGCTCTACCACTTTAAAGTAATGCCGTTTGGACTAGTCAATGCATCTCAGACACAACAAAGACTTATGGATGCACTGTTTTGTTCAAACGAAGACAAGATTTGGGCGTATTTGGACGACATAGTAATCTGTTCGGCTGAATTCGAAGAACATTTAGAATTATTAAAAAAAGTAACAAGTACACTGAAGAGAGCGAAATTAACCATTAATGTCGATAAATGTAAATTTGCTCGGGACAGCCTGAAATTTTTAGGTTACGTAATAGACAAAGATGGTTTAAGAACGGACCCAAACAAAGTGGCTGCAATATTAAACTTTCCACGGCCAAAAACATTCACGGAGCTTAAGCGATTTATTGGACTAGCCAGCTGGTATAGACGGTTCGTCAAAAATTTTTCAATTGTGGCTGCTCCCCTTCATAATCTGACCAAGGGGAAAAAGAGAAAACAGTTAGATTGGAACGAGGACGCTGAGATCGCTTTCATGAAACTTAAAACTCTGTTGACGACCACGCCGGTGATCACTTGTCCGGATTATGAAAAGCCTTTCATAATACAGTGCGACGCATCCAGTAATGGCATTGGGGCAGTTCTGTGTCAAAAACATCACGACTATGAACAGGCAGTAGCATACCTAAGTAGGAAGCTTAGTGACCGCGAAAAGAAATACACGACATCGGAAAGAGAGTTGTTGAGTGTGGTGTATGCTATTGAAAAGTTTCGGCCCTACATTGATGGAGCCCATTTCACGGTGATAACGGACCATAGTGCGCTACAATGGTTGCACAAAATGAAAGATCCACATGGCAGGTTGGCAAGGTGGGCGATGAAACTGCAACAGTTTGACTTTGATATTATCCATAGACCGGGAAAGTCGAACATTGTACCAGATGCTCTGTCGAGGTCCCTTTGTCATACCGAAATACAGTTATTGGAAATCTTAGATGAGCACATGGATGACTGGTATAAAAGCAAATTGGATCAAGTAAGGTCTCAAAAAAAAGCTTCGGATTGGATGGTAAAAGACAACAAACTGTTCAGGAAGATATGTCTTAAACAGTACCCAAATAAAGATGACCAATGGAAGCTAGTGGTACCAGAAATGCTGCGAAATGAGGTATTGAAAGAGTGCCACAATAACGCTACCGCAGGACACTTAGGCGTGCGCAAAACGAGTTTTAAAATAAAGCAGAGATATTACTGGCCCCAAATGCTGAACGACATAAAGAAATACGTTGCAAAATGTGAGAGTTGTGCAAGGTTTAAAGTGTCACAGAAACTTCCTTACGGTACAATGGGGGAACACAGGCAAGTTGAACGACCTTGGCAAGTGATTTCACTGGATTTAATGGGACCATTTCCCAAAAGTAAGAGAGGTAACACAATGTTATTGGTAATTTCCTGCTGGTTTAGTAAGTTCACATTGATGTTTCCATTAAGAACAGGGAAAGCAGACAAAATATGCGACATTGTAGAGCAACAGTTTCTTTTATATGGGGCTCCAGAAGCTATAATCTGCGATAATGGAAAACAGTTTGAGTCACACCTTTTTAAAGATATGGCTGGCCAATATGGGTCCAAATTATGGTACACACCCCACTATCATCCTCAAGGAAATCCCACAGAGCGCGCAAATAGAGTTATTGGAACCATGATTTCCACATTTATCGAATCAAAAAAACACAATGAGTGGGACTTACACATATACGAGTTTGGTAATGCGATTAGGACAGCCGTGCATGATGCCACGGGATACACACCTTCATATTTGTTTTTTGGACGGGAAACTACCGTTCCAAATCAGAGGAATGTGTTAGTAGAACAAAAAAAAATCGGAAAAGCAGAAGTAAACCTTTCCAATTATATCAGCAATCAGGAACTCAAGCATAAAATTTACAAAGAAGTGCAAGAAAAGTTAAGGAAATCACACGAACATAGTAAACAATACTATAATCGCAGAAGAAGACCAAGTTCTTTCCAAGAAGGTGATATCGTTTGGAAGAGGACAAAGTATTTGTCTAATGCATCTAGCAAATTCATGGCTAAGCTGGCACCAAAATTTGAAAAAGCGATAATTACACAAGTAATTTCAACCAACGTATACAGATTGAACAATATGCGTGGAAAGTATATTGGAGTCTGGCACGCAAAAGATCTAAAACGTTGTCATGAATAACGAAAAAAAATAATAATAATATTATGACAAGTAAATATTATTTTTTTTTATGACGGAGGGGGTAATTGATAAGGTATTAATACTGTCGTATGGTCAAACGTTCAACTTAGTTGTTGTCATATTGAGAAATAAAAAGTCTTTGTTTATGTCTATCATTTGTCTGACATACCGCAATTAAGAATTTCGAGGGTACACACACATCCACTCTTTTGATGGTTTTTTTCGGGTAGATAGACTCGCGGTGCGGTGACCCTTGAGATATTAACACGGACTAAGAAAAGTGAAAGGATTAGAGTAAGATGTCTTGTAATTAAAAGACATCAATTTATTGTCATATTTTTTAGCAATTTGAAACTACAGCAATTTATGTTTACCAGACTCATAGTGCAATAATACCACTTTAGTACGCTAATTCATAGTGAGTGTTTCAAGGCAGAGAAAGGGGTAAGTCTAGTATGTAATCAAGCGTCAAGCAAGATAGAAACATCAAATTTAAACAATGTCAGATATTATTATGGACATGAACATTAGCTTAACTTGTAATTTATGTCTCGATTTTAGCTTGACGAAACGCCCTTTCTTGTGAGGAAATTGACTAACCACGGTCAATTACTCTGAAGCTCGACTGGAGCTAGCCGCAGTGCTGGGATAGGCAGGATCCTGGTTCATCATTACCGAACTCCTCCTGGCGCCCTACTTTAATCTTAAGTCTAATATTAAGTACTATAATTAAGTCTAGAATTACGTTTTGATAATATACCCTCTGTCTCGGTTAAGGATAGTTTCATTTAATGCACATAGCTTGCAAACCCTTAACAAACCAAAAGATAAATTTGGCTCAATTATGAGTATTGGCGAGTGACTCAACAATCCCAGTAAGCGACGGTAATTACATCCTTTCAAAATTACATTTATAGATTTAAACTACTAAAAAAATCAAAGGATTCCAAATGAAAAAAAAAACTTTCATAAACCATCATTTATTCTTCAACCACCACACACCAAGACACACGGCTACACCAAAAATTACCTTAGCAGCTTTCGTGAGTTCCTCATTTAGGCTCTGTTTGACTGGGCCATTGGTGTCCACTTCAGCCGACATGTCTTCTATGCCGATCTCCTTGGCTACGGATTGTTCTAGAACAGTGTTGAAGCTGGCATTGATCTTTTTGCAGGCCTCGTAGAACTTGGCTAGGATCTGCGAGCCGGGCAGACCGAGTTCTGACGCTATGTCGTCGGGCTCCTTCATTTGGAAACCCATTGCTACGAATATAACCTGTAAAAGGTTATAACGTTAAAGGAGACGAATAAATACGGGAAAGCAAAAAGTAATGCTTCTTTTTAAATAATCAAATCGATAAAATTAAAAAAGCCCCCGGCATTGTCACTTCAAAGTTCAATATCTCAAAAACGGCTGAACCGATTTTGATTAAAACATGTCTAAAAAGCATCGCTAGAAAACCTGCTTTCAAATATAAAAAAACGCATTCAAATCGGTTCACCCGTTTAAGAGCTACGGTGCCACAGACAAACACACAGGCACACATAGAGCCAAACTTATAACACCCCTCTTTTTGCGTCGGGGTTAAAAACAGTTTACTAGAGTAGGCTAACCATATTTTTTAAACAAACTACAAAAAATCTCACTGAGATTTCATTACCTACATAAAAAAAATCATCATCATCATCATCCCAGCCTATATACGTCCCACTGCTGGGCACAGGCCTCCTCTAAGAACAAGAGGGCTTGGGCCATATATCCCACGCGGGCCCAGTGCGGATTGGGAACATAAAAAAAAATATGAATCTGTAAATTTAAGAGCCAGAATAAGTTTGCAGTTTTTATGTGAAAATTAATTTATAAGAAACGTACAAAGTAAAAATGACAACACAACGAAAGGAAAAACTCTAAAAGTCATCCAAAGTCACCCGCAAAACTAACCTAACCACAAACATTACGAACACTTTTTTCCAGCCTGTTTTTAAATTTATTAAAAATATTAACTAGTCGTTTTTTGTCCCACCTGAAGTCCGATGAATCCGGCCGCGAGAAAGCGGGAGGCCTATGTTTATCGGTGGACGTAATTCAACTGAAGATGATGATGATGGTTTTTTTTAAATTACCTGCTGTATAGCGTCTAATTTAGCAGTTTTGGCCTGGAAGACTAGACTGGCAATGGGAGCGAGGAGATCAGTTATGAGCCTGTAGTCGGCTTGTTGGCGGCAGTAGGACTCTAGACGAGCTAGGTCGTGGTTCGATAGCTGCTGGGATATCAACTCCTTTGTCAGCGCTGTGGAAGAAGATACATAAGAGTCAGTGCTTATCTAGGACATTGTCTACCCTGCAAACTGTGTCTATATAATTTTTTAAGATCCAAAATATCAATCATATCAGCCCACATCCACCAAAATTTTTTTGTACTGATGTGTAGTGTGCAAGAAAGAATAATAGTGGGTCTATATTAATTAGTATAAAATTAATTGTCCTAATTGAAATTGGCATAACGTTATTTCGCATAATTATTAATTGGCATAACTGAATACGCATAATGTAAATGAGCATAATGTGGATTGGCATAACGGTAAGTTGGCATAAATTTAATTAGCATAACATTACTTTGCATAAGTATTAAACAGTATAAACATAAAATGATTATTTTTAATGAAATTGTAAATTTTATTTCTGAAGCAATATAAAGTGTTACATTAAGTGAAAAATTATTTCTAAAAGTAGTAATTTTGATTGTCCATATTATTTACTCGATTAGACTCGATTTTGCAGGTGGTAGGACCTTGTGCAAGATCCGCCCGGATTGCTACCACCATCTTGCTCGCTAATCCTGCCGTGAAGCAGCAGTGCTTGCACTGTTGTGTTTCGGCGTGGAGAGTAAGACAGCCGGAGAAATAACTGGCACTTGAGGTATTCCATCTTAGGCCTCTAGGTTGGCAACGCATCTGCAATGCCCTGGTGTTGCAGTTGTCTATGGGCGGTGGTGATCTCTTACCATCAGGAGACCCACGTGCTCGTTTGCCATCCAGTCGAATAAAAAAAAAAAAAAAAAAGATCTGAGAAGTGAACTACTATGTGAAAATATCTATTATTGGGCTATTATAAACAAATACCTAACATCGAATTTGAACCTAACCAACCGAGTCGGTTTTGCCCTGACCTAGCTTATTCACTCGCTGGATAAAATTATGCTAATTCATTTTATAACATTTAAATTAATAAAATTAAGTGAAATCCACGATGTTATTTTTGGAAATTACCATGGGAATTTGATAAAAACCCGTAATTCAAGTCAACTGCGAATGGTTTACGCGTATGGTATAAAGAAAGAGTACAAAAGCATATTTTTTTTATTTAATCGTGATTTTTATACAAAAAAATCCAATTCGTTTCCTACTATTGCTAGTAAATTTATAGGGGTTTGGATAAATGCGCTTAAGAGCGAACACTTCACATTCGATCAGCACGATCCAGATAAACCATGTGTCAGTGCCTGACACAAAAGATTTTGTTTTTTATTTATTTCTCATAGGTATTACATACATTTGTTTACTGTCTAAATCCACTCGCCAAACTGATATAACAGTTTGTTGGCGAGAACGCGCTCATTACAACTTCATTATATGTAAGTACCTATTTAAATATGTATCTAAAAACAAAAACAAAACAAAAGTTACAACAAATACAGCGATGTGGATACTTTAGCAAAAATGTACCCCAAGGCAGTTTTTGAAAGCGTATCCTTTAAGATATTTTGACTTTGACTCACCTAGTTTCTTAAGAGAAACGCTGTCATTTACTAATGTCGGCAGAGCTAAGGACGCGGGCAGTTTTCTTAGCGAGCGACCGAGCAGTCGCGAGAAGCGGCGACGGAAATCTGCAGTGTATGCAGTAAGCCACGCGCCCTCCGTCAGGGAACGGAGCATTATGCATGAGTGTTCACCCGTTAGCTCGTTGGCTTTTTGGCTGTAAAAAAAAGTTTTTTTTTAATATTTTTTTATTACCTGGTTAAGATCGCGGAATCGCGGTGGATGCGAAAAGAGCCTTGCGGGAGGCCTATGTCCAGCAGTGGACGTCTTTCGGCTGACATGATGATGATGATTGTAGCAGTTGGAAGATGGTAAAACCAGAGAAAATCGGAATTGCGAAATAAAAAATATATTATTAAAATTCAACGGCGGTACACACGAAAAAGCTGAGAGCAAGAGACGTGCGGCGGTCGCTAGAGCTTAAGTCGGCACTGTTCGGAATTCATCGGCAATCGGTTAAACGGATGCACGCATACCTCGCACTTCTCTCGCCTCTTACACTTCGATAAACAAAATTGCGTCGCGAACATGCCCCACCCCAGTGCTGCCCTAGCAGCACTCTTCTCCAACAGGTAGGCGAGCGACGCGTACAGCGGACCGTGTAAGTAGACCACTCTTGGTTCTTACGTGGACCATTCTGATCCGTCCGTCTCTCCCAGGAAGAACATGTTCAATTTTCCCTCGGGGCCATGTATTTCTGGGACCATTAGGATCAACCACAAGAACCAGGTCACCCACCTGCAACGGCCGTTGCTCTACGTGCCATTTTTTGCGCGGTATTAGATCTGGTAGTACCTCTTTCACCCATCTTTTCCAAAATAGGTCGGCAAGTCGTTGGGCGATTCTCCATTGCCTTTTAAGGTAAAACTCAGAGTCGTCAAAGGAACCAATGTGAGGCAAGTTGGATGACGACCCCAGTAAAAAGTGATTCGGTGTCAAAGTTTCTTGACTTTTAGGGTCCACGGAGACATGGGTGAGAGGACGACTGTTGACGATGTTTTCAACTTCAGCTAGCAGAGTATTGAAGGTCTCTTCTTTGGGTGCCCTTTCTTTCAGTATAATCTTGAGAGAGCTTTTAACATTCCGAATAAGTCGCTCCCACGCTCCCGCCCAGTGGGGACTAGCTGCTGGAATAAAGGTCCAATTGGTCCCGTGGTTCATCACTTCATTCTGCAAAATCTCTTTGTCAAGCTCCTGAACTGACCTCTTGAGCTCTGCGTCAGCTCCCCTTAGGTTAGTACCATTGTCAGAATAAATATGCTGTGGCCAACCTCGCCTTGCTGCCATTCGACGAACCGCCATGATCAATGAGTCCGACGTAAGAGTAGCAACTGTCTCCAAGTGGATAGCTCTCACAGTTAGGCAGGTAAACAAAACTCCGTACCTTTTTTCCCTTCTTCTTCCTATCGTAACTTCAAACGGGCCAAATAGGTCAATTCCACAGAAAGTAAAGGGACGCTGATGGTGAGCCATTCTGGCCTTAGGTAAGTCTCCCATTCTGGGAATTTCTGGTTTGCATTTCCTTATTCTGCACGTCATGCATTGTGATGTAACAGTTTTAACCGTAGGTCTTAATTTAATAATCCAGTATTTTTGTTTAATATTATTTACCACAGTCTCTTGATTCTCATGCCCACTATTAACATGGTAAAATTTTACAATCAATCGCGTGATGTAATCTCGTCCATCCAGGATCGCAGGCCTTTTCGTTTCTGGTAAAATTTCGGCAGCCGCATCGATTCGACCCTGAGCCCGCAGGACTCCGTAGTTGTCGAGATATGGAGATAAGGTGAGTAGTTTACTACTTCTAGGTAAGTGTTTCCCATTTTTCAGGGTATTTATTTCATCTTCAAAAGTCTGAGCTTGTGAGCATTTTAACAACAAGCACTCAGCTCTTCCCATTACGTTATTCGCATCTTCAGTAAGTTTTTTGCATTTGTTTATGAACGCAAAAACGGCATGAGTAGCTTTCAGTAATCGCAACCAGGACGAAAATCGTGTAGGCTCCGGTACAGGTAAATTATTTTTTATATTTTGTATCACACAAATGCATTCTAATTTATTTTCTTCTGTTTCAGGGTTTATGACATCAGCAGGCCAGTCGCTCTCGTCGCTGCGCAAGAAGGTAGGTCCATTTAGCCATTCATTTTCCAGGATACTGCGATCGTAACTTTTCCTCGTGCCTATATCAGCGGCGTTTAATTTCGTCGGTACGAATCTCCATTCTTTAATAAGTGTGAGCTCGTCGATCTCGCCTAATCGATGTGCTACATACGGTTTATAGGTACGCGCCTCGTTCCTTATCCAGTGCAGCGTAGTACTAGAATCGCACCAAAATATTCTTCGCTCGGCTTTTATTGTATGTGCGTTGATTATCGAATCAGCCAACCGCGCGGCTAATACAGCTGCTTGTAATTCCAATCTCGGTATTGATGTATTTTTATTCGGTGTGACACGACATTTACTTGCTATAAATGCAACGTTAACGAGTCCGTTCCAGTCCCACCGCCAATAGGCCACAGCGCACATCGCTTTCAATGACGAATCGCAGAATATATGTAGTTGTAGATTTGTATAACAGATGTTTATGTTAGGTGAAACAGGTATTGATAACAGCGCGGGCGCGTCTCGCTGCAACAGCTGAGAACGGGAAACCGGTTGCGACGGCGTGTGCGTCGCGCCAGCGCGGCCAGCTGCGGCGGCATCGCAGTAGTATCGAGGTAGCCTTACGTTTTCTAACGTTTTTATTAGGCTCGTCCATTTACACCACTCACTGTATACGTCATCGGGTATCGGTTCGTCCCAAGTGAGGTTGAGTCGCCATGTTTCTTGTATTATTATTTTTCCGATTATAGTAAATGGTGACAAGAAACCATAAACATCAAAAATGGACATTACAACTCGTAACATGTCCCGCTTTGAAGGTCTTTGTTGACCATTGATAATATTCGCAGGTATTTTCTTGAAGGAGACGTCATAGCTTAACGTATCTTGCTCGGGGTGCCATATAAGGCCGAGAGTTCGCTCTCCGTCGTATTGCTCGCCGACTTTGAATCTTACAGCCGTCGGACCGAGGGTCTCTTTTGGCAAAGAATTGATTACAGTCTTGCTGTTACTCGTGAAGTTTCGTATTTCGAAGTTTCCCTGTTCATGAATTTTTCTTACATCGTGGATTAATTTGATAGCAGTTTCTTCGTCTGGCAGGCTGTCGATCCAGTCGTCCATATAATGTTGGTTGCAAATGGCGTGCGTAGCAGAGGGGAACGACGATTTAAAGCGTTGCGCATTTTTATTTTTGATAAATTGCGCAATGAATGGCGAACAATTGGCGCCAAAAATTAACGACGTCATGAGAAAAGTTTTGACAGGCCCATCGGGCTCGGGTCTGTACAAGAATCGTAATGCATTTTGATCCTCAGCTCTGATTTTGACTCTTAAAAACATGTCTTTGATATCGCCCGTCACGGCAATTCTACTCTCGCGAAACCGTAACATTATGCCAAAAAGTGATACGAGTAGATCGGGCCCCTTCAGTAAGTAATGGTTTAAGGACAAATCGTTCGTTTTTGCCGCAGCATCAAATACCAGGCGTAGTTTGGTTTTATTTGGATTATCTACTCCAAAATGTGGTAGGTACCAAGTTCTTGGTGTAGGTTGTGGGTCGATAACTTCTTGAGCATAATCATTTTCAAACAAATGCTGTACTCGTTCGGAATATCTTTGTTTGTAGCCGGCGTCCTTTTCCATTTTTTGTTCTACATTTTTCAGCCTTGACATCGCGTGGGGAAATGAGTCAGGCATTACAGAGTTTTCTTCCTTCCAGGGTAAGCCGACGTACCATTTTCCATCAACGAGAGTGGATGTTTGCTCTAGCAGTTCACGAGCGCGTTCGTCTTCACAGTTCAGTCGTGGTTTAATTGAAATTCCTATGGAGTCCACAGCAAAATTACGACGAACCTCCTCGTGCAAATCGTTAAGCAGCCGTTTGTTCTCGATGATGTAAGTGTTGTCTTCGTGGTTGGCATCGAACAGGGTAGTATGTAGTACGTGCGTCGACGACGGCACGCAAGCAGGCGCCCTGCCGTGGACACACCAGCCCAGCGGCGTGCGAGTGGCGCAGGGCTCGTTAGGACCCCCAAATATGACTTCCAACGGTAAGATCATGTGATAATTATCTTGTCCTATCAGTATTTCCGGTTTAAATTGTCCGTCACACAAATCACTCTTAAGTTTTTGTAGGTGTTTAAAGTTATCACAATTAACTAAGTTCGTATTTTGTTTAGGTAAATCAAGTTCTTTCACACTGCGAGCGGTAAAGGTAAACATAGTTCCATCTCTGTTTGATAAAGAGATATCAATAATCTGCGTGTCGCACACTAACTCGTTACTGTCCCATGCGCCGCGCACACGCATACACTCGCGGCGTCCGCGCACCCCGACCCGCGCCGCCAACCCCGCGCTTATTAACGACACAGTTGAGCCATCGTCGAGCAGGGCGGTTGTCTTTATAATTACGCCACTAGGGCCATGAATGTTTATTGGCACGACTTTTAGCAACACTGCACTCGCGGAATTAGAGTTAATATGCGTTACGACTTCTGCTTCTGTGTTGGCTTCAGTGAAAGTTTCGGGCGGCTCTTCTATCACTGGAGTGCTATTTTGTGCGACTTGATTAGTAGGTACAAAATGTAATAACCGGTGATGCGCTTGCCCGCAGTTGTTTACGTCGCATAGGGCAGCAGGACAGTTATGCCTATCGTGTTGGGATAATAGGCATTTATAACACAAGCGGAATCGTTTTACGTGCAGCCAGCGGTCCTTACGCAGCGCCTTTTTAAATTTTTTGCACTCAGTTAAGTCATGTTTAGACACTTTACAGTACCGGCACTTAAGTTCACTTTGTCCACTTTGTGTTAACACAGAATGCACGTTAGTGTCATTTTTGTCCTGATATTTACGTTTAAAATAATCCGGTCGCACATGTAACAATGTAGCACTGCACGCTGATATTTTGACGGCTTCTTCGTGAAGAAAATCAGCTAACAACTCCAATCTAGTCGTTTCTTGGGCGATGCGTGGATAGCTATAGTCAGCCCATTTAGAAAGCAGGATCGTAGGGAGCTTTGATAGCACAATAGTGACTATACTCATTCCTTGGAGGTATTCTTCTCTTTTAAGGGCACGTACAGCGGCGACATAATTTTTAATTTTATTGGAAAATATGACTATTTCTTTATGATAATCTGGTAACATGGGGCTTAACTTTTTAATTTCATAAATAATCCGGGATATTATGATGTCAGAGTTCCCAAATTGTAATTCTAAAGTAGATAACAGAATATCTGGCGAAGTGGCACTAATTAATAAGGCACTGACGGCATCCTTGGCGGGACCACGGAGACATTTTCGTAATCGCCATAAATTCTCCGTGTCACTAAACTGACACATGCGGGTGGATTCTTCGTATGCTGTTTTAAATTGAAGCCACTCCATAGGGTCTCCAGTGAATATTGGTAGGTCTTTAGGTGTGCTAATACGACTTAGTAGGTTGGTGTTTTGCCTTTCAGTTGCGGTTGTAGTGAGCAGGTCCTTCAGTACGTTAGCGAGCTGTTGAATTGGACCGTCGGTGCCGGCGTCCATTTTCGGCGCTGGCGGGTACAGTGAGCCTGGTTCCTTCTGAACCTCACCCTGTGCGTTGGCTGACTGTGACTTCCATTCGAGCTGGCTGTGCTCCACCCACTTTTCCACATGACTACGGTTGGAAACTGCATCTAACTCCGATCGTGGACTGTTTTCATCGATTTCATCATTTAAATCAGCTAAATCTGCTTCCAATCGCTTGTCTATTAGTTCCATCCTTATGCGTGCTTTAGCTTCCGCTGCTTCTAGTTCAAGCTTTTTTCTACGCGCCTCAATAGAAGACGAGGTAGACCTTTTTGTAATAGACGAACTACCTGTGTGTGTTATTTTGGGAATCTCAGACTTTACTGAACCCGCAATCACTATCGTCTTATCCGCATTTGAAGGTCCGCCTTGTACTTTTTTGTTTCCATCAGTAGGCGGCGGTAGCGGTACTGCACCTTCGTTATCTTGTTCCCGTTTAGAGACACTGCGTGTTTTAACCATCTTTGGTGTATGGATCATTCAAGATCCGGTTCGAAGGACCACTTTTGTAGCAGTTGGAAGATGGTAAAACCAGAGAAAATCGGAATTGCGAAATAAAAAATATATTATTAAAATTCAACGGCGGTACACACGAAAAAGCTGAGAGCAAGAGACGTGCGGCGGTCGCTAGAGCTTAAGTCGGCACGCATACCTCGCACTTCTCTCGCCTCTTACACTTCGATAAACAAAATTGCGTCGCGAACAATGATGAAATATTTTTTATTACTTACATATTTTTTTACTGACTTTTTGTTAACTGTACTATGCATTGTAATCCATCTTACATATGTATACTAAATTTTAAGCCAATCCCACCACTGAAAGTGGGTCAAAATTAATTTACAACATTTAGGGGCTGTTTCACCGTCCATTGATTAGTGTTAACTGGCGGTTAGGTGTGATGCCGTCTCTATTTGTTTTGTTCGAATAGACGGAGACGGCATCACATTTAACCGTCGGTTAACGCTAATCAATGGATGGTGACACAGCCCCTTAACCCAATAACACGGCAAGTTAAATAAAAGCTTATTTGTAACATGTATGGACGCCTAATTCAGTTAATCGCCTCTTACATACCTTACATAGACGGGCACGTATTTCTGAGACTTCCAAAATTTGAGCAAGTCCTCGGTGAGACCGAAACTGGTCCCGAGGTAGTCCATATGTTCGGCCTGCACTTCTGGTAGCCGCTTTAGAAGAGTTGGCGGTTTGGCCCTGTATGAACAAACAAAGAATTTAATACATAAAACCACTCGAATAGCGAGGTGCTAGCCCATCTGATTATAAATCTGATTATGAGTTTAGGTCAGATTGTTCTATTACCTAAAAGTCTTACCTATTTAGGTACAATGGTCTCAGTATCTAAGAGTCTTACCTAGATACAATACTCTCAGTATCTAATAGTCTTACCTAAGCGCAGTGATCTCAGCATCTGCGAGTCTCACCTAGATACAATAGCCTCAGTATCTAAAAGTCTTACCTTAGCGCAGTGGTCTCGGTATCTAAGAGTCTCACCTAGGTATAATAGTTTCAGTATCTAATAGTCTTACCTTAGCGCAGTGATCTCAGTATCTAAGAGTCTCACCTAGGTATAATAGTTTCAGTATCTAATAGTCTTACCTTAGCGCAGTGATCTCAGTATCTAAGAGTCTCACCTAGGTATAATAGTTTCAGTATCTAATAGTCTTACCTTAGCGCAGTGATCTCAGTATCTAAGAGTCTCACCTAGGTATAATAGTTTCAGTATCTAAAAGTCTTACCTTAGCGCAGTGATCTCAGTATCTAAGAGTCTCACCTAGGTATAATAGTTTCAGTATCTAATAGTCTTACCTTAGCGCAGTGGTCTCAGTATCTAAGAGTCTCACCTAGGTATAATAGTTTCAGTATCTAATAGTCTTACCTTAGCGCAGTGATCTCAGTATCTAAGTCTCACCTAGGTACAATAGCCTCAGTATCTAATAGTCTTACCATCTTACCTATGCGCAGTGGTCTCAGAATCTAAGTCCCACCTAGGTACAATAGTCCCAGTATCTAGTCTTACCTAAGCGCAATGATCTCAGTGGGTGACACTATTTACCGGCCCAGATAATACCGAACTGGAAATACCGACCCGATTATTCGTGTACACGCCCATACAAACTCGTGTCAAACTGACATGAGTTTCTATCGGCGTGTACAAGATAAATCAGGTCGGTATTATCCGTCCGGTAAATAGTGTCACCCATCTCGGTATCTGAGTCTCACCTAGGTACAATGGTCTCAGTGTGTAGTGTGTCGCCGCGAGCGTCGGCGCCGTCGTCACTGTCCGACTGTCGGTCCTCGAGACACGGTATCTCTCCCGAGTAGTAAGCCGCTAGCTGTTGCAACGCCCGTTTACCGTAGCCCATCTGTCACAATGAAATTAAAACATTTTTTTTCCGATAGGCAAATGTTCTAAAACATTTTAATTAGTCCGTCAGTGTGGTTGTCAGTAAATATTAGAGTATTTTTTTTGTCAGCTCAGGTTCCCAAAGTGGTTCACGTGGACCCCCACCCAAGGGGTCCATGGGAAACCAGACGGGGGGTACACATTGGAGTGTTCTTTTTTTAGTTTACATAGACGGGCTTTGCAATCTCGACCTGTGCCATGCTACAACTATATCTTTCGCGGATGACACAGCAATTTTGGTACGGGGAAGGGATTGGAGTGAAGTGCAGAGACTCGCTGAAATAAATATTGGGAGGGTAGTTGATTGGCTTGACAAAAACTTATTAACTTTAAATGTGACCAAAACTAAATATTTGTGCTTTTCCATTAACACAAAGGGTCAGCCTGACAGCGACTTTTGTATTGGAATTGGCTCTGGGAGCGACCATTCTCTGGACCCCAGTGCAAGCTGTAAAGACGTCCTCGAACGCAGTAACGAAATTAAATATCTAGGCGTCATACTTGATGTCCACCTTAGCTGGCGACAGCACATTGAATCTCTCAAGTCCCGTGTTCGTAAGCTGATGTTTGTTTTTCGCTCTCTAAGGGAAGTCGCCTACTCTGAGCTGTTGAGGCAAGTGTACTTCGCGCTCTGTGAATCAGTTTTGGGGTATTGCAATTCGGTCTGGGGCGGAGCAGCCAGGAGCCACCTCATCAGCTTGGAGAGAGCTCAAAGATCCCTTCTGAAAGTTGCTTTCCGAAACCTATTCGGTACAGTACCAAAGCTTTATACGAAACCGCAAATGTGCTAACGGTTCGCCAGTTATTTATTAGGAAGATTTTGCTGGAGTACTGCAAAAAGCACGACAAAAACTTTGACGATGACACAAGACGACGAATACGTTGGAGAATCCCTAAGTGTAACACTAAATTTGCTAGGCGTTTTCATCCTTTTATCTCACCACTCATCATGAAAACTTTCTGTAAAACCTACCATGCGAAAATATCTCCCCACAAACAACTTTTAACGCAGTGGCTCATGCAGCACGACTATCATGAGACCGAAACGCTTCTAACTGTAGTACAATAATACAAGTTCCACAGACTTTTATCCGATACAAGCAACTTATTACACCAAGTACTTATTAATATTTACACACACACACACACACACACACACACACACACACACACACACACACACACACACACACACACACACACACACACACACACACATATTTAGCAGGAAGTAATGCGTAGTAGTAGTATATATTAACCGGTCTTATTTCCTACCTGGATCCTGTAACACAGGGACTCCTAGCTCAGGATCCAGAGCCGTAGCTCTTGTTTATAAGTTTTTTTATGCAATAAATTATTTTCATTTTCATTTTCAATACTGAATTCGCATAAAAGTCATGTATTTCGTACAAACGTTCTTAAGATCAATATCAATTCAAGATTATGAAAGATATTTAGTTTGATAGATTTAACTACCACATGCAATTGGATTCATACTTTTTACCTGTCTTCAGAATACTTACCTATAGATCCTATAATAAAAAAGTCATGAGTGGACATAATTAGAAAAAGTCACAAAGAAGACATTTGGCTGCCTGCAAAATCAGCTGGCATATGCTCTGAGTATTTCAAAGAAAAAGATTTCGTGGGTAGTGAAGAAGAAGCGTTGAAGATTGAAAAAGGAATTTGACTGACGTGGCGCTAGGTGCTACTTAATCAAATCGATTGCTTGTAAAATAATATTTAATACTTAAAAAATCATTGTAATATTAATGAGTATAATATTTGTTGAATAAAACATATTATTATACTGACTGAGAGGTAAAAAATTTGACCCTCAAAGGTATACATAAATAGGTAATTTTGTATGTAGATGATAAACAGTTTTTTAGTTTTATTTGATTACATTAACCATTACTTTTACTGGCGTTTATCGCGCTCTAATAATTTTCCCCCAATTTTGGGGGATTTGACATTACGTGGTATCATTTTGAACGCACACAGTGACGACCGGATTGAAGTAACGCGAGCGTAAGATGAAGCTGTCAAGTGGTCGCCTCGCACACACACAAGCAAGTAAAAGTTGGGACGTTTTAAATCGCATTGTTTCCTACGGACACTATCTAGTGTTGTATATAATCAAAGCAGAGCAAATAACCTTTGAGGGAGAAAAGTCCTCGAGTGGCAACCACGAATCGGAAGACGAAGCGTTGGCCTCTCACCAGATGGACTGACGACATCGTGAGAGTTGATGAAACCGGTGAATGCAAGTGGCAAGCTGTCGTTCATTGTGGCGTTCTAAGGGGGAGGCCTTTGTTCAGCAGTGGACGTCTTCCAGCTGATGGTGATAATGACTAGACTACATACCCGCTGGTAGGATGGGTGCGTGGCTATCCTCACGATTCTGGCTCCAGACAGTTTGGGGAAGTCTTTGTCTCCGAACTGCTCGCAAATGTTCCAGGGGATAAGATCTCCGGCCGCCTTCCGGCCGCGACCCAGGTTGTCGCGGACCGACCTGGACGATGAGAAAGGTAGCTTCATTATTGTTCAAGTCGTTCGTTTTCATTGGGAAAGATTATCTCACATTTATCTTACATAATGAACACATATAGAGCATGAAACGTAAAAAATTGTTTTAGTAGTAAAGGGCGGGATCTTCGCAGGGCGACTAGCAAGAGCTGGATGAGAGTGGCCGAGGATCGTGCTCAGTGGCGTGCCATGGGAGAGGCCTATGTCCAGCAGTGGACAAACATAGGCTGATGATGATGATGATGAAAACTCTTTATTGTTCAAAAAGGAAATACAGATAATTTATAGACAGAAAAGTATAAAGTACGAAGGCGGACTCATCCTTGAAAAGGTTTCTGCCAGTTAACCTATGAGTGGCAGTGAGGAGCAAGCAATCAAAATAAAGCAGTTTTTTTCAAACTTTTTCAGGACGCGGCCCCCCTTAGCTTGATAAATATTTGGCGACCCCCGCTTACCTTGACTTACGGTGTATAAAGTATCTATCTTTTTTAAGGTTTACGCGTTAAATAGGATTCTTTGTTCAGCAGTTTAGGCGTAAAAATATAACAGAACTACTTTAACACTTTCACTTTCAATATCAGTTCCATCCAATGTGTTCACGTCTCCAGAATACGGTATTTGACTATTTTGTATATGTTTTATAAATTAAAACTACACAATACCTGTTATCGAATAGAAAAACAATTTTTAAGCTACCTTTACAAATAACAAAGTTATAAAGGTTTGAAATTCAAGATTAGACAGAGAAAGACATACTGGCATGTGACGTCACACGCCAGTACCGCCATACTTGCTGCATAGAAAAAAGCGTTTGAGAAAGAGACAGGTATATAGATTTTTCACTATCAATCCAATTTTCAACCGATTTCAAATTCAAATTCAAATGATTTATTCAGTAAATGGGCCGCAATGGGCACTTTTACACGTATTTTTTTTAAACTACCAGCGCTGTCGGAAAGACCATCATTGCCAAGAAGAATCGCTAAACACTATCTGTATATCTATATTTTCATAATAATATTAAGATATGGCAAAATCAGGAGTTGTCAAATACCGTATTATAAGGATGAATGTTCTCACTTGTCAGATATGTTTCCCTCCAGACACAATTGTACGACGCAGAGCACCTCCGGCATAGATGTGGCGTTGGGCGGGGTCGGCGCGAGCAGGACGAACAGACAATGCGCCGGCGCATCCGCTAAGAGTTGGAGGTCGTTGGGACTGTTCTGGAATATTCAAGGTTTTAGTACAGATTATAGTATCGTCTATGTATTGTGTTGTGTGTCAAATACCTCCATTAGTCTAAATTGATTGATTTGACTAATGATGATCAATTAACTGACGAAATGTTTATTCTGTAAGTTGGCCGCAAGAGGCTCGTTTACAAGTCACATTCTTATAAATATTAACAGCACTTTCTGAAAGACCATCATTGCAAAGAAGAATACGCGGCAAAAAACTTGATATAAAGTGATTTTTTCAAAACCAAATATGTATATGTCGGCGGCCAATCGTAAAATCCTCTAGATCACGAAATTCGTAGGCATATCGTGAAATGGCGCCATTTCATGAATTGGCTAAGGGGGGATCCTTTCGACTGCCATAATCTTATAAGTCATAATGTAATGTTTGTTATAATTATTGTTAGTCATAATTTTTTTTCCCGCTAAAACCGTACATTTTTCATAATTTTTTAAATGGTCACCTGTAGAACTCTATAGGTTAGGTTAGGTTTGTTTTATAACAATTCTGAAAAATAAATGGTTTCAGATAAAAAAAGAGTTATGTCAAACATTACATTATGACTAACAATTTTCAACCAGGCAATATAGACCCGGCTAAGGGACAACCGCCGTATCGTTCAAAACTCACCGTTTAACGATTTTGGCCAACTTACACTAAAAATGAATTCTAGTCACATATGAACAGAGTTAATTTTTAGTGTAAGGTATTAATGGGGAATGGATGAAAATTTCAGAAACGCTTGAAATTTTTTTTATCGATAGGAATAACCTTTCTAATCAACAGAAAAAAATATCAGATTTTTAAGTAGCATCAAATAATTTAAAAAATTAAAGTGTTTTCTTTCCGACAAATTACGATAGTCCGGTCGGTTACGGGTTGTTCCATAGCCCAGAACAAAAAACTTTAAAAAATAATTTAAGTATGTGTCTTTGACTCGTTCGTTTTGACAGGTGACACTCTTTACCGGCCCGGATAATACCACCATGGAAATGCTGACCCTGTTTTTCATGTACACACCCATACATCCATAGAAGCTCATGTCAGTTTCTATGGGCGTGTACATGAAAAACAGGGTCGGTATTTCCATGTTGGTATTATCCGGACCGGAATAGAGTGTCACCTGTCAAAATAAACGAGTCAAAGACACATTTTTAATTTTTTGTTCTGGGCTATGGAACAACCCGTAACCGACCGGACTATCGTAATTTTATTTATTTATTTTTATTTTTATTTGACTGGATGACAAACGAGCAAGTGGGTCTCCTGATGGTAAGAGATCACCACCGCCCATAGACACCTGCAATACCAGGGGGAAATTTGGTGGTAAAGAAAACTCTTTCATTTCTTAAAATTAATTGATGCTACTTAAAAATCTGATTTTTTTCTGTTAATTAGGAAGATAAAATAAATCGATAAAAAAAGTTTTAAGCGTTTCTAAAATGTTCATCCATTCCCCATTACGGCCACCCTTCAATAACTGGCCACCTTATACTAAAATGAATTCTGGTCACCTATAAATAGAATCCATTTTTAGTATAAGGCAGACAGTTATTGAAAGATGGCCAGTAATTGATGATTTACTCCAGTACTAAGTAAAAAAAACATTAAAACTAAAAAAAAAACGCATAAAAAATTACAGGAATGGGGTAGTTCAGAACCTAAGTCTAAATGAAACTAAAGACTGTAACGCCAAACGAGCCTGTCAACAATGGCGCCATCGAGCGATATGTTTCTTGCTAGAAAACCTTATTCAACCACGTTTTTATGAAGTCGCCAGAGCGGGAAACGTAGTAGGCTCTAAAATACCATCCTTATAATGATTGCCAACGTATATAGCGACCGGCCGATGCAAGAACGCTTCGGCAGCTTGTGGTACGTAGCAGAGCAGCGCGTCTCGGTTCACCCGGTAGAGGTCACACAGGAGTGGGGCGAGTTCCTTTTTTTCTACCCTTACTACATTTTCTTTAAATGTCCCGGTTGTCCCACACTTATGGCAACCCTACGTTAGTACCGTCAGGTCTCATTTGGAATTTATGTCACGTTAGTGATTGGTTTATGAGCCAATTTCAAGCAAGAATGTAACATCAAACAAAGGCGCCATCTATCGAATAGTTTCTTGCCAGAAAACTCTCACTCAGTCACGTTTTTCTGAAGTAGTAATCGTAGTACCTAGGATCTAAAATACCAACCTTATAATGACTGGCAACGTATATAGCGACCAGCCGATGCAAGAACGCTTCGGCAGCTTTGTGGTAGCAGAACAATGCGTCTCGGTTCACCCGGTAGAGGTCGCATGAGTGAGGCGAGGGCGCGCCCACGCCAACAGAGGGCGCTGGCGACTCGAGGCACAGAAGGGAATTCAGCCACGCCTCTATGGGGTCGCCCGAGCGGTAACGGATAGGCTCTTCGAGTTTTATCTGGAATCAACATCGTATTTTTATCATCGACATCAGTCAAAAGACGTCTACTATTGAAAAATGTCTCTTTGGAGCGGCACAATGGTCACCTTATATGCCATCAATATAAAAAAAGCCCGTAACTGAAAATCAATTATTTTACTTAGTATACCTTAGGTCCACATTAGTTATTCATTTTCAGATACATTTTTTTTTAAGTGGTGACCGGTTATTTACTCGACACCAAAACTTAATCGTTGCGCGAGTGACAGACATCTAAAAACCGAACGACGTACCTACCTCATTTTGTAACGTCGTTCGCATGTCACTGTTATACTTTAAGACGGTGGATCACTGTGATTTTTTTCACTGTGCCGTTGTTTTTCACCCATCTTTAGAAACTTACCGGCGCGGGGCTTCGTGTTCAGTCTACTAACACTAGGTCCGCTGCGCTCAGGATGGAATGACAGTCGGGTTTTTTTACCAGTCGAGTCGCCTTAATGGCCCTTTGGCCTTGTGTCTTTACACTAGGTCCTTGCTTTTATTTATTAGTTTTTTTTTTTTCAGTTTTATGTGAGGTACTTCACAATAGATGACGGCGCACAGTCGAGAAAAGTCCAGTATGAACGACTAGGAAGGGTGGATCCAGACAGAGCCGGACTCTCACCGCCTACAAACCCCCGGCTACACGTCACCAACTTCTGGAGCTTATTACGAAGAGGAGAGGGTTGGAGAGTCTTGCTTCAACTATTTGCTGGAAAGTCAGGAGAGGAGCATGTATTCTCCCGTTAGGCCTCGGTCGTTTTGACCCCGCCGCCCGCGGCGTGCAGCGTCCACCCGCCGCCAATGCTTCAAAATAACTGAAGACGCCGCGTGCGGACGCGGCGGGCGGAACGACCACTCCGAACATTCTCGAATACACCATACAGACGCCGCCCGCTGCACGCCGCGGGTGGCGGGTCATAACGACCGGCCTTGCTCTGCGTGGTGCGTGGGTCAATATTTTTTGTTGATCCCATTGGTTCCTACTTTAACCGACACTGGGTTTATGTTAGTTAGCAGTGTCATATAAAGTTGTAGCAACTTACCGGCGCCGGCGCATCGTGTTTAGTCTGCAGCATAGCGAACAGCTTGAGCGAAAGAGCGCGTCCCGTGCCCTCGTACCCAGAGACTGTCGACGACAGGAGAGCCAGCGGCGCCTTGGTAGCGGCCGCGGACACATGCGCTATAGGGATGGCCGCGGCTTCGTCTACTAACACTAGGTCCGCGGCGCTCAGGAGGGAGTGATCGTCGGGGGTTATGTACTGAAAGAAAGCATACGTGTTGGCAACACAGTCACTAGCACCAATATCTGACAAAGAGTGCATAAATATCTGGTTCGACTCTATTTCTAGGGCCGATAGGACGTGTCAGATATTTTTGCACGCTCCGCTGTGGTAGATATTAATACAGGTACTAGTATGGGTATACCTTTACTTGCCTGAATTTCATTTTCCCGAATTTCATGTGCCATAATATTCAACCGCCATAATATCGTTTGTTATAAATTCATTTGCACTACTCATTGTTTACCATATTAATCAAATGACAGAATCTATGTTTC
Organism: Choristoneura fumiferana; assembly: GCF_025370935.1. Taxonomy (NCBI): domain Eukaryota; kingdom Metazoa; phylum Arthropoda; class Insecta; order Lepidoptera; family Tortricidae; genus Choristoneura; species Choristoneura fumiferana. The sequence goes on from NC_133486.1 coordinate 10,077,093, forward strand.
TCATAATTTTAATTTCAATAATTTCATTTTTTTTTAATCATTGTAATCCATAAGTATGACATACCATAATGTCATTTGCCATCCATGTAATTGATGATACTGATAAATCCCATACGTCCAACAAGCCTTTGAATTACGTAAATTTTACCCACATAGGTTAGGTTAGGACGGAATTACGACAAGGCGCGAAGCATTGCAGTCGTTCAGGTCCCTATCAGACTTAGGTTAGGTTTAATATACATAATTTAGGCATGATATTATTGCACTTAATAAAATGGAAAACAATATGTATGGCATTCGTATCATTATGGCATCTAATTTTCGGGAAAACAAGAGTGTGTCGAATAATTTTTCTAGTAAACGAAACATTCGGGCAAATTAAAATTTTGCCATATGAAATTCGGGCAAATGACATTATAACATATAACTTTCGAGTTCGAGCAAACAATAGATAACCACTAGTACGTTTACAGTGATGGATAGCAAAAGTAATAATTTCATTTATTTGTAAAAAAATACACGGATACTCGAAATCACAATAGTCCTCCTGTGTCAATCCTGATTGACTTTAATACATTAAAAACATAATTAAACATCAAGACTCGAGAACAAACATTCATA
>NC_133486.1:10077813-10096014 GCF_025370935.1 Choristoneura fumiferana
ATGCAGCAGCATGACCAAAGCGTTCCGCTTGCAAGACATGTCCTGCTCGCTCTCTAGGAAGTTGGCGATCAGCTCCGGAGCGTCCGGGATGAGGAACTCGAAGTTTCTGGAAAGAAAATCGGGAAAGAAAAATCGATCGATTGGCAGTAGGACCTGTTGATCGACGTCGACCAATCCATTCTACCATCGATCGATGATCGAGCGCTCCATTGGTGTAGAAGAAGATGATGCTCGACATCGATCAACCCATTCTATCATCTATTGATGGCATCGATCGGTGATCGATCAATTGGCATAGTAGAAGCTGCCGATCACTCTCGTTGCATAACTCTCGAGCCTCTCCAAGAGGCAACAGCCGACTCTAGTCTTCAGGCACTGCTGAATATTGGACGAGAAGACATCACGAAGTTTCCCGAACGCTGCCCACTTGGGATTCTTCGGGCGACCTCTTTGGACCTACCCAACTGACCTGTATATAGTGAATATGGCCAGCACAGCGTTCCGCCTGACGTAGGAGTGGCGGTGGTCGAGACAGGCGCGGATGGCCGGCAGCAGAGGCTCCAGCAGCTCGGGCTCCTTCAGCTTACAGAGGAAGCGGAGCGTCGAGCCGCGGATAAACTCGTTGGGGTGTTGAAGGTCCTGGCCGGGGAAAAGTAGTAATTATAAAAAAAAATGGTAAAACTGTGGTAAAACTAATAAAATCTAGTGGCTCAATATGGTGAAGTGAAGTTTGGACTCTTTACATAACTTTAGTTTTTCGATATACTTAAATGTGTTTATTTACATTTGGAAGCGAGGCACTTTAATTTATTTTGAGAGGAAGCTGTCTTATTCTTATATTTTACACCAAATCAATTCGCCTTTATTCCCAAAAGAAACTTCAACTTCTTTGTTTTTGGCAACGGTCGCTTTAGAGCCCAAAAGAATAAGATTCAAATTGCTTTAAACAATTATTTTATATATTTTTATTGTGGGCCTCATATCATGGGGTTAATATGTACCTATTCTAACATGGGTAATTTTTTAGCATACTTTATATTGCATGTTATATTGTTGGATTTTAATATCAAACAAGATAAATATCAATGAACGTAATTATTTTCATAATTACCGATCCTGCCACAGCCTGATTATAAATACCAACCTTCCTGTAAGCATCGCAGACCAATATCATCTCTTGCATGAGTTTCCCATCAGCCGTGGTCTTGGGCACGATCTCCCAGAAGATAAGCAACAGCTTCTTGATGGTGTGGTCATGGAGGGGCAGCACGAAGCGGATGATGACCATCAATAGACCGGGGATCTTCTCCCCCGAGAGAATGATGCCGATCACCTTTTTGAGGGCCTCGATTTTCTTCTTCGTGTCACCTTTCTCTGTTGGAACGGATTGTATTTAGTATTTGGTGGCGAAGTAGAATCGGAATACAGAAAAATATATACTGAGCGGCAAAAAATCTAGCCCTTAAATGTATGCAATAATAGTTAATTTTATACGTAGAGTGAGCCAAATTTTGTGCTGGTGAGTAGTAGTAGTAGTAGAGTAGAGTATTTCAATTGATGAAATGAAGAAATTGAGTGTCAAAAGACACTAAAAGAGTGTCCATTTGCAGACTCTGCGTAGCTAATTAGCACCTTAATATTCAATTCATCATCATCATCAACTGGAAGACATCCTCTATCTGTTGAACAAAGGTGTTCCCTTAAAACCTGTTGTCCAATTTTTAATCAGCAAATATGATCATGTTAAATGTAGCATTTGTAAGTCATCACTGCTTTGAAAAAATCTCAAATCAACATACCAACTGTTATGTTTTAAATAAATAATCAGTTTAGCATGAATTGTGCTTGTTTATTCGATCTTTACCAAAATCCGACTGACATTATGGGTAGAAATCTAACCTGTCACGTGATCACAACTTAAATCTACCTACATAATACCTTCACCTAAGTATTTTAATTATCTAGTACGTAATCACATTGTTACATAATCAAGTCTATACTCCTATAATTTGCGCCCACTCTTCTGGTGGTGGTATTGTCACATCCGGGTAATCATTAGTCTCAGAATCATCATCATTATCATTGTTTTGAATGTTCTCCGGTATGGCGTTAGGTAGCCTTGTCCTAAGCAGTTGGTCCACGTGTCTTCTGTGAGTGGCTCCATTGTCGGTCTTAACTTCGTAAACAGCTGGCCCATCCACGGCCGTGACGACCCCGCGCTGCCACTTTTGATTCATATTATAGAGTCTGAATAACACATGATCTCCTGCCTTGAATGTCTTCTTTGGATTCCCTTGATTCCCCTCCCCTCCAATTTCTAAATTATCTGAAAAGTCTGAGTCTGGATGTAAGGGCGTGAGGGCAGTCCTGAACTTCCGGCCGTTGAGCATCTCTGCAGGGGTCTTGCCCGTCACAGTGCTTGGTACAGTTCGCATATGAAATAGCACTTTCGCTACTCGCTCTGACCAAGTCATAGGGGATTGTTTATTAAGTTTAGATTTGATTGATTGAATGGTTCTTTCGATTTGACCATTAGTGGCCGGATGATATGGCGCTCCAGTGATATGTCGAATCCGGTTCTTTGACATAAAGTCTTGAAACTCCTTAGAGGTGAATGCCAGTCCATTGTCAGATACCACTACATCCGGTAATCCAAAGTCAGCAAAAATTTTTCTTAACAGGTCAACTACAGTTTTGCTCGACATGGAGGGTACCATTTCAATTACTGGCCACTTGCTATAAGCATCCACCAAAACAAGAAAGGTTTTATTCATGAATGGCCCCATGAAATCTATGTGAACTCGTGACCATGGCTTGGTAGTGGGCTGCCAAACATGTCCTGTGACCGGAGGATTATTCCTGTGTGCTGACATTTCTCACACTGAGCTACCAATTCTTCAATGTCTTTATCCAAAGAAGGATACCATATGTATCCTCTAGCTGTCATTTTTGTTTGCACCATTCCATAATGGCCTTCATGCAGTTTTCTTAGTACATTGCCTGTAGCACTTTGGGTATTACTACTCTGTTAGACCACAAAATGCAGTTTTTGTTTAATGACAAGTAGTCCTTCTTCTATGATAGGGCAGTATTTCAGGGTCTTCTGTTGTATTTGGCCAACCATGTAAAGATAATATTTGATTCTTTTTAGCACCTGATCTTTATCCGTTTCTTTAGCAATAGCCTTGGAATCAATATCAGATTGTTCCAGTAAGAATATATCAAGTTCGTCATCATCATGATCTTCTCTGGTGTGTGGAGTGGGCCAACGACTGAGACTGTCGGCATTGCCCATGTCTTTCCCAGGACGGTGTTTAAGCTCATAGTCAAATGTATTTAGAGTCAATGCCCATCTTAACATCCTATTGGAAACCAATTCTGGTATTGGTTTATTTCGGCCAAAAATTCCTAGAAGAGGTTTGTGGTCTGTAAATATCACAAATTTTCGTCCAACAAATACTGTCTGAACTTCTTCAGGCCAAACATAATTGCTAAGGCCTCTTTATCGATCTGAGCATAACGACGTTCATGAGGTTGCATGGTTCTTGAACCCATTATAACTGGTCTCTCTGTGCCATCGTCCATCTTATGAACCAATACTGCTCCAACTCCATATTCGCTTGCATCACACAGCATATAAAGCTCTCTCTCTAGGCTGTAATGCACCAACGTCAAGTCAGAAGTCAGCAGAGATTTAGCTTTATCAAATGCTGCTTGCTCAGGGGTACCCCATTGCCATTTTACATTATCTTTCAGTAATTTGTACAGAGGCTCCAATACAATCGTTTTATCCTTCAGGAATCGCTCATAAAAATTGTATAAGCCTAGAATGCTTTCAGTGCCTTTTTGTTTGATGGAGCTGGTTTCTCAGAAATCTCTCGGATTTTCTCTTTAGAAGGATGTACTCCGGTTCATCAATCTCATAACCCAAAAAGGTCACTCTTCTTGACGAAAAATGCATTTCGCTCTATTTAACTTCAGTCCAAGGTCTTCAAGCCTTTTCAGTACCAGCAAAAGTCTCTCATTGTGTTCTTGTAACGTTGAGCCGCAGACCACCACATCATCAAGTAAACAGGCAACTCCTTGTATTCCGCCAGTATCGAACTCATTAGCCTCTGGAAAATTGCCGTCGCAGCATTAACACCATAAGCTAGTCGATTCATTCTCATCAACCCCAAGGGTGTGTTGAGTGTGAGAAGCTCTGCTGTCTCATCGTCTACTTTTAACTGGTTGTACGCTTGCTTGAGGTCCACCTTTGAAAAATATTTTCCCCCCGCCAAAGCAAAAAAAGCTTCGTTCGACGTCGGCAGTGGGTAGCTGTCAGCTAGGCACGACGCATTAACTGTGCTCCTATAATCTCCACATAGTCGTAGCGATCCATCGGGCTTATGCACTATAGTCAGTGGTGTTGCCCAGCGCGAGTGTTTTACCGGCGAGATTATTCCGTCTGTCACCATCTTGTTTAACTGTTCATTAACCTTCTCACGTAACGGGAAAGGAACAGGACGACAACGCAAGAAAACAGGACTCACTCCTTCCTTACAGTCTATATGCACTAGCGGTCCACTGTACTTGTCCATGCTGTCGTCAAACAGCTGCGGAAACTTCGATGCAAAGTCCACTGTCTCTTCGATTACTGAATTCACGCCCTGAATCGAAATGCCTAAGGGCTCGAACCACGCACGTCCTAGTAACGCCGGTCCCTTGCCGCAACTCACTAACAACGGCAACTTAACACTTATACCGTTGTATACAACGTCCACTATCATTTCGCCTACGATCTTCAACACGTCATCTGTCCATGTGACTAACTTGGTCTTGCACGGCGTCAGCTGAGCGGGGAACGCTTGACGGTGCTGCCGGTACAGACTGTGCGGCAGGATGGTGCGCGCGGAGCCGGAGTCCACCTCCATCACCAGCGGCACGCCGTTTGCCGTCAGTTGCACCATGACAGGCCGCACGCGCGCGGTGCCGGCGCCCGACATGCCGTGCACTCTGTCGTAAATGCCATTAATGCCGTGATTGTCTTCCGTGCTGTCTTCTTTGACGCTTGATTCCCCGTCGGAAGCCGAGCAACACTCGTCACATTTGTTTACGTGTGTTTTTCCCGTTTTATTCAAGTTTGCTTCGCAGGCGGCTTTGGTATGTCCTTTCTTGTGACATTTGTAACACGTTGCGTTCCGAAACTTACAACGTAAATTAGCGTGTCGCTTTGCACAATGCACGCACTGCTTCGTTTGAACAGCGTTTACATCCATTGGCTCACTCGAATCTGCGCTCGTACTAGGACTCATCAGAGTGACATCACAATGTGTTCTCGCCGATACATTACTCTCGGAAACGGCCTCATAATTAAGCGCACGTTGAACCACTTTGTCATATGTTAAATCGGTAACCTCTATTTTCAGAAGCTCCTTTTTTAATCCTCCATCTTTGACCCCAAGTATAATCTGCTCCACTATCCGGCGCGGCATATCACTAAACTTACAACGGGAGCTGATGTCGTGCAACGCCGCCACGAAACTTGTGATTGACTCGTTGCTCCTTTGCTTCCTGTTGTAGAATTTCTCAGTTTCTAATATCGGATGCGGTGTGGGTACAAAAGAATTGGTTCAACAACTCAACTATTTCGTCAAATTCGACTTCACTGGGCCTTTTTGGTGATAACAAAGACACAATCAATGCAAACGCCTCCTTGCCGCATTGTGACAAAAACAAGGCACGTTTCTGCACGCTTTCCAATGGGCCTGATGCCTCCAACGCGAAGAACAGCTGCTCGCGGTAGTTTTCCCAGTTATCCTTATTCGGTATGAACTTGCCGGCAACACTATGTTCGCGATATATGATTTATCACCCATTTTCACATTTACACGTCGCCAATGTTATGTTTTAAATAAATAATCAGTTTAGCATGAATTGTGCTTGTTTATTCGATCTTTACCAAAATCCGACTGACATATATGGGTAGAAATCTAACCTGTCACGTATCACAACTTAAATCTACCTACATAATAATAATTTTATTAAAAACCACTTTTTTTTTATTGAGCTTCGCGCTCTTGGCGCATCTAGCCAAACGGGGAACGGATTAAGATAAGGAATGCGTAAGGATCGGAATTTAAAAAATGGGTTGAAAAGATCAGGAAGGGTAAATAAACCACTTATTACTATTTTAAAATATGACAATAAAGTTAAATGGGCTTGTTAGGAGCCATCGGGTAAGACCTCTGACCTTTATTTTAGGATAACCTGTGTTATGAAGATCATTGTGGTTGGTATTGGACACTTAGTTAACAAGGTAATATGAAATCTTTGACAATATACTTCAAAGAGAAACAAAAAAAGACAAATTTTTATATTATTATTATTTTTTTTTTTTTTTTATTGTTATGTTAATGTTGTTAGTTATTATTATTTGTTATAGAAATAAAAAAGTTAATTTATAATTTAAATTTAAAATTGTATGGTATACTTACTTGCTTATAGCTTCATCTTTGTTTTTATAGCACCAGAGGACTGTTGGGCGTGATTTAACAGTTGATTTGACCAGTATATCATATAGGATTGGCACCTAAAACCCAAGAAATATATTAAATTTCAGTAAAAATGTTCAGGTTCTTAAGAAAATGGGTAAAACTTTTTTATTTTTTCAAATTTACTTTTTTCATGAAATAGAATCATATAGAACACACCACCCTTATATCTCAACCCATAGTATTAACAAATAACACATCACTTGAGAAAAGTAAGTATAGGTCTTGTATAGGTATTAAAATCACCATGGTTATAGAAACATTATGAATTCGTGTTTGGATGCTAAGTAATACTTTACTTTCTCCCTAATACACCAAGACATGCATAGCAAATAATTTCTGTCATATTGAAACAAATACTTAATAGCTTATATATGCTTTAAATTAAACGGAATAAGTTATAAAGTTATTGAAACATTAACTTACTTGATCTCTGCTCTTATCTCCGACAAGCAGAAACATTGTACGGTGTCCAAGCTTTACCCCATTTTCTATCATAACCCTAATACGGTTATCAATCTTCTTTTTCACCATTTTTAGCAAATTATTTTCAGATAATAAACAAAACAACGTTAAATTCTAACCTCAATTCTTATACCACCATGACGTTTAGATAACCTAAAAATTAATTCCACGCGTGACAGATGTTGAGTTTCGTTTTCGTTTTTTGATTGTGGCCAAATATAAATTTACTGTCTTATAATTTAATAGGAAATAATTATATAATTGACTTTTTTATTAATTTAAACAATAATTTGAGTAATTACAAGTAATTTATTTTCCAACATGAAATAAATAAAGCGCATTCAACATTGCCAACTAATAAGGTCATTTTTACACAGTGCAGTACAAGTTTGGAAAAATTGAACAAACCACCACCACCAGCAGTAGTGAAGCGGTATAGCACGCGGTACGGAATATCGAGGACCTGGGTTCGATTCCCAGTGCTGATCTTATTTTACTGGTTTTTCTGTGCATCTATATTTCAGTTTGTATTACTTTGTATTTTCAATTTAGGTTTTACGGGATGACCGTAAAAGTAAAAATTTGGAATTGAAATAAAAAATACAAAAAGATTTAAAAAAAACAATCTTAAAATTGAACAACACAGCTGGGCTATTTCGAAACTCGAAACTTGAAGTTCGTGTCGTGCGGTCCCTCTGACACTTATACTATTTAATACGAGAGCGAGAGGGACGGTACGATACGAACTTCGAGTTTCGAGTTTCGTAGTAGCCCTGCTGATCTTTGACTACTTCGCTTCGCTTCAATTTCATATAAAATTTTAAGAAGTTCAAAAAACCGTTTTAGTTAAACATTCTAAAGTGGATATTGCAATGAGGGCTATCGTTTTTTGTCTCACTAGATGGCGCACTGTTGCGTGAGGTTTTTAAGTATGGCTTTCAAAGTCTGTTATTACGGGCGTTAAAACAAAGTTTAGGTTAAAATCATATTTAAAACACCTTAAAACCGTACCATAAAAATATCCAGCAACCACAGTGTTGCTAAGTCCCGTTTTGTTCGGAAAAAAAGGGAGGACAAAAGTTTCGAAAGACAAAACTGTCTCAAAACACAGACATTCATTGCCCCTTAACGCATAATTGCCATAATTAATTTCAGGTTATGCAAAATATTCACAAAAAAATCTTATTATAAATAAACCCGCGTAGCTCACCCAAAAACTATGAGATTTGACATTTCGGAGACCTCACGCTACACTAGCGCCTCTAGCGGCGAATTCATTCGCGATAGCCCTCATTACATTCATATTCATACACAAGGTTGAATTAGAGGCCTTTCGATTTCTTTTCAGCTAAAGCATGAGGGTACCTTTTTGTGATCTATGGGGTGACCAAATGGTGACTGATATTTTTTTTTCTCAAAATTACTAAAATTAATTATTGTTGTTATTATACATGTGCAATGCGGGTAGACTAGTGCAAAGAGTAGTACACTAGTGACAGTGAACAAAAGGAGGTAGAAGGTAAAACCGGCTATCTGTTTTCTGCTCAGCTTATGTGCTCAACAGCCAAAATATTTATATTTGTAGCAAATATTTAACTTTGAAGCTGTCTTTCAAAATAAAAATCCTGAATAAATGGCCTCTGCAATACCTACAACCAGCAAAAACCGTTCCTATAGTTTCATAGAATTTAATGAGGATAGTTTTTTTTTTCGTTTTTTTCCGAAACATGCGCAAAACCTGCGGAGCAATTCAATGGTGCGTGTGAAGTTCCCGATCCGCACTGGGCCCGCGTGGGAACTACGGCCCAAGCCCTCTCAATCTGAGAGGAGGCCAGTGCCCAGCAGTTGGACGTATATAGGCTGGGAATAATGTAGCTCTCACTCCTGCAGATAGATATTTTTTTTCACTCCATTGTTTTGTAAAAAAAAAATTGAAAGTTTATTTCGGCAAACCACACGTTTCGTCTTTTTGTTAACTCACGAAACGTGTGGTTTGCCAAAATAAGCTTTCAATTTTTTTTCCAAAAATGAAGCTACATTATAAGTCTACTATCAATAAAAATAATAATATGGACCATCCCAGAAACTTAAGGTATCCAATTGTTCTAGTCTAGTTTAAGAAAAAATAGCTGTAGCTTATAGCATTTAATAACTTTTAATAACTAGAAATACATTCAAGATATTGAAACGAAAACATTTTTGTTTATTTCTGATTATACATGATACATGTCGTCAACAATTACAACTAAATTAAATTAAATTAAATCAATTAACAAAATTGAAATAGATTAAAGTATTGAAAACTGTTTTTTTAAGTCTACGTTAGATATTCCAGTCCAAACAATCTGGATGATTGGATAACAGAGAGATGCCCTCGAAAATGAAAACTTCACTCTTTGGTTGACAAAGGAAAACCACTGTCCGTGTACACGCACCCTAACTCTCTGTCAAACGCTGTCTGTGTGTGAGTGAACAAACGGGCATAAAAAAATGCCTTTTCGAGTATTTGAGTCTTTTGGATTTTTCTACTATTTTGAATGACTTTCTTACAATTTTCGATTCATTTAGTTCATATGTGAATTGTGATGTATTCACCTATATTTCATAATCTGCGTGGCCGTGTGCTAAGTGTAACCGTGTGAAAATCGTGTTGTTTCAAGTACCGCTATTATTAGATTAAAAATGTCTAAACCACAAATAAATACGAAATCTAGCACCTATATTAAGGATAAGGAAGCATTTTTGAAAGAACTAAAGCAGTTCAACGAGAGTAAAGGGTAATAATTGTTTTCATGACTGTATTATTTATCTTAGCATTTGTTGTGATGCTTTCGTAGTTTACGAGCTAATAAGAAATAATTGGGTCACAATTTCACCAGTTATTATTGTTAAAATATCATATGCGGCTTTTGAAAGCGCTTTTTCCATTATTGGTAAGCATTTATACATATTATAACCTTATTTTGTTTATTTTCAGAATACCATTTAAGATTCCTTCAGTGAATTGCATTGACATAGATTTATATCTATTTTATACATTAGTACAGCAGAGGGGTGGTATCAGTAAGGTAATTTGTTCTTTTATCAAGCTAGTTTTACTTCAAACAATCTTTACTGGAAAACTATCATAAAATAAAAATGATCTCAGTTTTTTTGTTGCCGAGTGGTGGCTAGAAAAGGTAAGAAATAATACTTAAAAATACCATATCAAGATACTGTTTAACCCAACTGGTGTTTCGAAAATTACAAAATATTTAAAAACCATGGGTATTAAATGATATTGATCCGGATATTTAATATATACCCGGATTGGACGACCGCATGGCTAAGTGGTTAGAGAACCTGACTACGAAGTTTGAGGTACTGGGTTCGAATCCCGGCCGGGGCAGATATTTGTGTGAATAACACGAATGTTTGTTCTCGGGTCTTGGATGTTTAATATGTATTTAAGTATGTTATCCGTTGCCTAGTATCCATAGTACAAGCTTTGCTTAGTTTGGGACTAGGTCAATTAGTGTGAAATGTCCCATGATATTTATTTATTTATTTATTATTTATTTATATTTCACATTTTAAATCGGGTTTAGCTCAACATGTTTCGGGCTAATCCATAGCCCTTCTTAGAAGCAACGCTATTTGGGGTTCTGCTGCAACATGTGCACTGTGCACATGGATTAGCCCAAACATGTTGAGGTAAACTCAATTTAAGACGTGAGTTATCCTGGTCAATATCATTTACCAATTTTTTTTATATAGGCTGGGATGATCACCTGGAGTGTTCAAAGCCTCAACGAAAAGAAAAGAAAAAAAAAACATTTATACTCATGATTTTTCAATATTTGTTACAAGTTTCTATCACCTTTTAACATATTTATCCAAAATGACCCATTAAAGTTGTTGTATGCGCAACAAGTTAATGAGTGAGTATAAATAGGCTGTTACTGAGTCAGTGAGTTATACTTTTGGTCACAATACGCTGTCCATAAAGTGAGAGAAGGGTTAATCATTTGAAGGTCTGGTAATTTATATTATCATATAAAATAATAATGTTTGACATATATTATTATTTGTATTTGTAAACATCGGTATAAACGTTCGAATTTCGTGGCACTCGGTAAGGGTAGCAAAATAAATAAATACATTACAATATTTGAATAAAAACGCGCGCGCTGTTCCCTCGGGAACTGTGCATTTTTCCAGGATAAAAAGTAGGTAGTTATGTCACTCTCGGGCCCATAAACTATCTCTATACCAAAAATCACCTTGATCCGTCGCTCCGTTTTGACGTGAAAGACGGACAAACATACAAACACACACACTTTCGCATTTGTAATATTAGTATGGATTTTCCTTGCAGGTAAACTTCTATGATGTCTGGGAGTCTTTTCTGCGTCCGTTGCGGTTGCCTCACCCTTGTATCAATGGATCAACACTGCTTAGAAGAATATATGGGACATATTTGGAAAAGTAAGCAATGAGCTACCATGCATTTTTAAATTTTTTTGTTATTTTCTTATACTGTATTCAAGAATGAGCTAGAACAGTAGAATACTGGTTGTTTTGTGCAGTTTTAGAAGCTCAACTAACTATTTTCTTATGGTAATGACACTTGTGAAGGCAATACCTTGCAAAAAAAAATTAAGAGAAGCTGACATAGGCACATTCTGAATCTAGTATTCCTTTTTAAAATACATCCCATCCCAGCCTATATACGTCCCACTGCTGGGCACAGGCCTCCTCTCAGAACAAGATGGCTTGGGCCATAGTTCCCACGCGGGTCTAGTGCGGATTGGGAACTTCACCTGCACCATTGAATTGCTTCGCTGGTTAATGCAGGTTACCTCACGATGTTTTCCTTCACCGCAAAGCTCCTGGTAAATTTTTAATTTAATTTCGCACATGATTTTCGAAAAACTCCGAGGTGCAAGCCGGGGTTTGAACCCACGGCCCTCTGCTTGAGAAGCGATAGGTCAAACCACTAGGCCACCACGGCTTTTTACAATTTAATAAACATAGAGGATCAAAAAATGTGATTGTAAAGTGGCAGTGCGTCAGATTATTGAGTGTTAAATTCTGTCACTAGATATGAGAAGGCCAAGGGCCCTCCGAGCCGAGATGATGATAATGACATGGACGACTTGGACTTAAGATCGACTCGTGGCCGCGGCAGTAATGTTCCCAGGACGCCTTATGGAGGAGGAACATATTATTCAGGTATTTTCATTATTGCTGATCAAAAGTATCAGCTACAAATGTTTTTTTTTTGTATAAAATTGGTTAAAATAACCGTGATGAACAAATATGACCAAGTACTTTTTCGCACTCAAAATTAAGTTAGGACCACTTATCATAACTTATAAATCCTTGAGCTCTAAATGCCATATGCCCTGATAAAAGGGGATATTTTTGGATGTTTATGGATTTTTTCATTTCTCAAAAATAGACTATTCCACACACAGAACAATAATTGGCATTGTAACTCATATATTTTACTCTGGATTTAACTAACGCTTGCTGCTCGCGTAAATATAAACTTGTTGGTTAAAATACATCCTTTTATACATTTAGCACAATCTACTATTTTTATAGCTTCTGGAGAGCCCCTGCGAGCAGTTCAGACCCGAGTTGCTGGGCCTTCGGAACGTCTGGCTCTGTCCCTCCTGTCTCCAATGCCGAATGAGCAAGACTTTGCTGTCAATGTCTGCACGGTGTTGGCCGCTGATCACTCCAACAGGATGCCTTTGGGAACCACACCTCATATACTGGATTTCCTGTTAGCGCATGCAGGGGTGTATAACCACAGTAAGTATGATTTTAACTTGTTAACAATTACTTCTCTATTGCGACACCGCAGTCACCCGCAGTAGAGAAATCTCTCTTCAGACAAATGCCTAAAAACATTTAAAAAAAAACAAGTGTACTGATATTGCAGGTATCAGCTCAGAGAGCTGCTGCTGTTAGTGCTATTAAAATAATGGGAAGGGGCGGGTTATTTGACTTAACTGTTAGAGACTGGCAGAGATCCCTTTAGGGATAAGACCGCCTTTGTACTTAGCACTTTCTTTTTTGTGTAACATTTTTGTTTTTCCTTTTTGTACAATAAAGAGTATAAATAAACAAACAAACAAACAAACTAAATAATTGTTTGATTTTTTTATTTATTTGTTTCACTTGTAATACTGTATTATGTAATGTTTTTATAAACGAAAAAAAAAATTGTTTTGTTAATTCAAGTTTCCTTGAATTAAGTTCTACATAATTCTTACTGCGTTACATTTGACGAATCAACTACTTATTTGCCATCCTTTTATATCAAAACTTTCTCTCCAGTGAGTCTCCGTGACACAATCGGCCGTTCCTACTTCGAGGCGCGCGGGCGGTACCCGCACGAGTTCTGGCAACTTCGGGCGGGCGGCGGCGGTGCAAAGGAACTGGCTGATGAAACCAAGTTCTCGCAGCTGAGCGGGGACCAGCCTGAACTAATGGTGCAGGCCCTGGCTGCTCATAACACGCTCACGGATTGTTTGTTGAATGAATGTGGAGGGGAAGAGTTGATTGAGAAGATTTTAGAAGAGGTAACGTGTATACAATTTAGGTTGTTAAGGTTGTGTGTACATATTTTTGTTACTTTGTCCATATATTAACTTCGTAGATGACTGTACATAGAAAAAAAATCAAGGTAAGCAATACCTATCTTGTGCGTTTGCGTCTACATGAATCGGAGTCGCCACTTTTTCTCCTTTACTGCTGTCATTGAGCAGATGTTTTTCTTGTTTCCATGAAACGTTGAACCCTAATAATCCTTTTTCCAGGAAGCAAATGAGGACTGGGTAACGGAACCTTCTGAGGATGAACAGTTGTTTGCGCCAGAACTCCCCGGCGGGGCGTCGTGTGTGTACACGCAACGAGTACTCCAGATCGCATCCATAGTGCGATCACTCTCTTTCCATGAGGAGAACGTACAGTATTTGGCGAAGAATACGACGCTCATACGTTTTTTGCTGCTGTGCGCGAACTGCTGGGTCGGAAGTCTACGGCAGTCCGGGTTGGATGCACTCGGGAATATTTCCACAGAGCTTATTATTAAGGTACGTTTATACTTTATATAGTTACATTTTTCCCCATGTAACTAGCATGTAATCTAATAAAAAGGAGGAGGTCTATGTTGACTGAAGTATGTATTTTTTTAAGAACAAATGCATTTTGGTAATGAAACTACAGTGAGACTCACTCATATTTAATTAAAACAATCCGGATAAATCATGTCTTAAATCGAGTTTAGCTAGACATGTTTCGGCTAATTCGTAACCCTTCATCTAGGAGCAACGCGACACGGCGGCTGCTGCAAAACGCACTTGCAATGGCTGTGTATATCCGTATACCTTTACTTGCTCGAATTTCATTTGCCCGAATTTCACTTGCCATACCAACGTTTGCCATAAATATATAGGATTTTTTTAAATGTCATCTGATACAATGCAGTAGCAGGTTAGGTTAGATTACTTTCATATCAACTCTAAAGAAAATACTATTTCAGAAATAAATTACTTATGGCAAATGAAAATTGGAAAACGAAACATTGTGGCATATGAAATTCGGGCAAACGATAGAGAACCGTGTAACATACTAAGTTTTGACTAGACTGTAGGCGAGTCGCCCCCATTATAATTAATTTATTGAATCAGACGTTTCTTTGCAGTTCGTCCACCTCCACACTGTAAGAACACACACAAATCACACAAACCCATCCACCACCACCACTACACTACACTGACGCGTTTCGAACTCAACCAGAGCTCATCTTCAGAGGAACTCAACCGTTCACTACTAGGATGTTATCTGGTAGCATGATGGTACCAGAGTCAGTTCGCACTATAATTGGCAGACGAAAATGCAATTGAAGTGTTATACTAAGCAATTGTCATAATCAATTTCTTCTGCCTTCCGAGTTCTCCTAGCTTTAAATCTTCACCCTGCTTGCCTACAGGACCCAGCAACCTGCCTGATATCCCGGCACATTCTGTCCACCATCCAGTCGGCTCTAGTGTCCAACGACCGCGCCAGGGTGTTGGCCGCATTGGAACTACTCAACAAACTGGCCCAGAATGAGGCCAATGAGGACACTCTGTTGAAGGTTTTGGAGGCTAAGGTAAGATCTTAGAACTTTAATGGTCATAGTAGATAGTATAAACGTGCCTTGCACGAGACGTTGACAACCGAGTCGCAAGCGCGATTGATTTTGGGGTAAAATGGGTTAAGATGGTTTACACTCCGCTTTTGCTTAATGGGAGGAAGTTGGCGCAGCAGTCAAATAAATGTTCATTTACTAGATTTGTTTTTTTACATGACATACTTATTCGACATCTTTTACAAATTTCAGTATTTATGATGGAAGGAATTGACTAGCATTATGCTGCAAGTAAGTATATGTTACATAATTTCAAGCCAACATATTTTAATGTTGTTTGTGTGTTTTTATGCATTATTATTTTCAAAAATATTTAAAACATAGATAAAAAAGTATATATAGTGTTCTTTTGTTTTCTTTGTTCCACTAATATTAAAAAAACAAAAACGTGCGGTGGTAAACGACTTGTATGCATTTGATGACTTGATGAGTGGTCTGGTCACCCTGTATGAGAATTGAGTGTAACATTTTAATATCCGACCTTCTTATCCTCAGGTGTACAGCGACGTGTGTGCACTACTCACGCTTCGCGACATAATGGTGTTAGTGTGCACACTTGAGTGTGTGTACGCACTGACGTCGCTGGGCGACCGCGCCGGCGAGTACGTGGCGCGACTACCCGGCCTCGTCGCCACGCTGGTCTCACTCGTCACTGTCGAGGTAACACTCGGTAACATTATAGTGGCAGTGTGCACACTAGGTGTGTACGCTCATACGACGCGGTGCTTGCAGTATGCACACTAGGTAACCCACAGTTACGCACAGTGATCTTTACTGCGTGCGCTTCAAGGCTCAGATTAGTTTACATATTGCTTTGAAATGTGTACTCTGTCTGTTATTATCTCTCCTATGATTTCTTAAAAACATATGTTTGTTTATTGTTCCAGGCACAAAGCTACGGCCCCCGCGCTTGTATCTTAATGCGTGTGGTGGAGACAGTGAGCGGCCCGAGCGCTATAGCGGCTGCCGCTGAGAGGGAGCAGGACAAAAACACGCAGCAGCAACCGGTATTTAGCTATTTATTTATACCAGGGATGCACAAACTTAACAGGACCAGGGCCGCAGCAAATAAAAACAACTCATCATCTCATCATAATTTTGCTAGGTTTTTGCTATTGCTATTAGGTCGCTGGCGGGCCGCACGTACGTCTACAGCGGGCCACATGCGGCCCGCAGGCCGTGGTCTGTGCATCCCTGATGTATACTATCTATCTAAAGATTTTCTGAAACCGAATGTTATTTAATGCCGCATTGTCTAACGCTCTGACGTTCGCGATCTTATTCACCTCTCTTTCTATCTCTTTCTACTTTCATCTTATACCGTGTGGCAGATAGAAGTGGTGAAAACAATTGTGATTCCAAGCGTATTAGACAATAAGGCCTCTGGTACACATTAAGCCAGGGGTTTCCAAACAATGTAAGAGTATGTGTACTTCAAACAACACAACATAAACATAAACGCAACTTGTTTGCTATCCCAGCAGCAGCAACCCCAGCCGGCACCGAAGCCGGCCGCGGAGCCGGCGCCGGCGCCGTCGCCCACCCCGCCCCCCGCGCCGGTCAACAATGTACAACACTCGCACATGCAGCAGAGAACTGTGCAGGTTTGTTACATTACAAATAAATAATACATTAATGTTATCCCAGCACCAATCCCAGCCGGCACCGGCTCGAACATACAGCAGAGAGCTATGGATGTTTGTTACATGAATGTCATGGTTCACTAATGTCTAACCAATATTTTTTTTTTGCAAATGATTCGTTTCACAAATGTTTTGTTTGGTACATTTTAATCTAAAAAAAAAATAATTTTGGCAAGTGACACATTTGTGAAACGAATAATAATGTAAATTTGTTTTTGATGAAATGAAAGAATACTACACAAGGCATTTTGAATATATGAGACTATTAAACAAATATGAGTGTCTCCCTACTTTATTATTTATTTATTTTATTTAAAATATGGCTTCTGTCCTATTTTAGGACAATTTCGCCAGTGTCAAAGTAAGCTCTCTTTGGGAGCGACGTTGTATGGTGATTGTAGTTTTTGCAACTTGATAGTAAAATTTCCAGAAACCACGTGGAGACAACTTGCGCATGAAAAATATCAGACACGAGAGCAATATAGAATTTTGTTCTTTATATACTATCAAAATTATACTTTAACTAGCCAAAGAAACCAGAAATACCAAAATTAGATACTATCTACATCCGCCATGTTCGAATGCTACAAATCGAATCCCTTCCCTTCCTACTTTTATTTGAGTTTTTTTTTCAAAATTTGGTCGATTAATTATTTATTCCGATAATTAGTTAACTAAAAATTATTCAAATAATGCCTATCTCTGGTACATAATACCCTCAATTTTGAAACTGGTGTCCGTGTAGGAGAACGAACACTTCGCTCAGGCGTGGCTCCGCTCCTCATACGAAGCGTTGCCCGTCGGCGACAACAGCGCGTGCGACGCTCACGAGCTGCACAGACACTACATGGCTTGCTGCTCCAAACTCGGCAGGAAAGGGGTCATCGCCCCCGCTAACTTGTCCAGGCTTGTGAGGTCGGTTCCAGTCTCTTCTAACATTAAGAGCTGGTTTCCCACTTGTCGGATGTCGGGCCCGGATTTTAATCGGATGTTCCAGTGGCAGAACATTTTGAATATGAAGCTATTCACACTTGCCCGACACGATTTTCTATAGAAATGACTGACATCCGACACGGAAATGATCCGACACCCGACAAGTGGGAATGGGCTCTTAGGGTAGGTACCCGCTAGGTGCCCGCGGGGAGTGCTGTTTCAATCAGTGTTGCATCATTTAAATCATTTTTTTTTATTGCATGTTTTTTTTAAACCTTTGACCGCGACAGCTGAAATATCGTGCCAAATAAGCGCTATGTCGGCATTACGTGCCGTCCTATGAGCGATTTCCGAAATTTTTTTTTTGGTCGTCACGTGGCCGACCGTGGCGTTCAAAGGTTAATTAAAAATCTGAAAAGGAAGTAATTAATCGCTGGGA